>NC_142941.1:51648830-51656330 GCF_046866305.1 Octopus bimaculoides
CTACTCAATATAGAGGATGAAGTGTTTTTATTTGATAGGGAACAGTTTAGGGTTCACTCTATGGTACGCAGAGATTCTCGTTGCTTGCATGCAAGTCAAGCAACATCGATATTCTACTTGGTTGAGCGTATGGTGTTTGAAATTCTGAATAATCAATCGAATAATTATTCCACCCCGCCCTCTCTCTCTCTCTCTCTCTCTCTCTCTCTCTCTCTCTCTCTCTTTCTCTCTCTCACACTCTTTCTCTCTCTCTCTCTTTCTCTCTCTCACACACACTCTCTCTCTCCCTTTTCATACATAAAACACACACACACATGCATGCATGCGTACATACATATGTACATACATACATATATACATATATTCAGGCAGACAGATAATTAGATACATTGATTGATAGACAGGATAAGTAGACAGGCAGACAGACAGACAGATAGATAAATAGACTGATAGATAGACTGATAGATAGATAGATAGATAGATAGATAGATAGATAGATAGATAGATAGATAGATAGATAGATAGACGTGGGTGTTCGCGCATGTGTATTGATATACGTATGAAAATGATAGATCATTGACATGGCATATATAAGTAAGTTTACTAAGTACTGACTGAAAAGCTAGATTTTTTTTTTCATATTTTTCTCCCCATTTAAAATTCCCAAAAGACTTCCTACGCGAAACAGCGAAACAATATTCTTTTAAGAGTTCCATGGGGAAAACAAATGTCAATTTGTTTCAAGTCAGATTTGATTTATTTATGACCTTTTAGTGTCATATCTCTCGAATCAGAGTATATATCTAGTGAAACGAGATTTTTGTTTTATGTTCATTTCAAAATAAACACCCTGGTCGTCCGAAAAAAAAAATAACTTTCGAATGCTAATGGAATTTAATAGCATTTTAGCGTTTAAACCTATTAATTTTCAACGAAGTTTCTCTTGCTTGAAAATGAACTATTTTTTTTTTCTCTTTCCTTTAAAATTGAAACTGGTTTGTCTAACCAAGGAAAAGTCTTCTGGATGGCACCTCAGTCGGCCTGAAACGGCACCCAATTATCCTCAAACCGCACGCTATCTTATTTCGTTGCATAGGTTCTCAAAGTGGGTGCTTCCGCCCCCTGGTGGGTGTTGAGATGATCGAAGTTGGCGCTGGTGCCTAAGAGGATGGTAGAGAAAAAGGAGGCGTTGGGAAGAGGCAGTGGATTGGAGGACGCTATGAATTTATTATATTATTATAGCATTGTATACAAATTATATAATATTATATTAAATATCAAATGATTCATAGTATATATATAAATTTGTAAAATATAAAATATTTATTAATACACAAAAAGGGGATGGGCCGATGAGGGTATTGCGTGGCCATGAGGTGGGCGGTGGCCCAAAAACTTTGAGAAGCTCTGGTGTCGAGTAAAAATAATTGCTGTAAAAATGTTGATTTATTTCCTTTATTCGTCAAGTCACAACAAAAGCAGACAAGCATTCAAAGGAGGACCCATTGTCTTGCACCGTCTCAGGTTACCTTTTTGACAGTTCCTTGATTCCACGCTTATATCAATTCTTGTCCTCGGATTATTACCATTATTACTACTAAGTCGGCGAGCTGGCAGAATCGTTAACACGCTGGACGAAATGCTTAGCGGTATTACACCCGCCGTTACGTTCTGAGTTCAAATTCCGCCTAGGGCGACTTTGCCTTTCATTCTTTCGGGGTCGAGAAATTAAGTAGCAGTTGCGTACTGGGGTCGATGTAATCGACTCACCCAAACTCCACCAAGCTGTGGAAAACATTTTAAATAATTATTACTTGTTCAGATCGATGGTCCACTTCCTGCGCTTGCGATGCTTCAGCAACCAATTAAAGTGGAATCGTCAACTTCACAATCTCCCTCCATCCTTAAAGCTATTTATTCCTCACACCCACCTCTCTTTCTTTTCCTCAGTGTTCTAAAAGTTGCATGCGTGTGCTTGTGTGTCTGTATACGTATACATGTGTCTGTATTTACGTATATATACGTACGCAGCGTCCAAAACATATGACCTGATGACCCGGAAGTTGTTGCTCTTCCATTACTTTCGAAAACAGCAGTAACTTTCTTCAGGTGGATACACGTCATTGATTGATTAAAATTACCCAAATACAACTTCAACATGAAATAACTTCTAAGATACAAAATTTTGTCAAAAACGTTAAGAGTAAACCGTGTTCTACGTGATACATTCAACTAGTGTCCGAAGTTTCAAAGTGTTTAGTTAAAAAATCTGACTGACATTGAAAAGATCCCTAACCGTAATTCGCTCACGGAGCAACATGCCTACAACAAAATGACTTTTCTCGGAAATATATCTAATAAAACGTCATAATACTTCCGGTAATACTTCGTAGTACTCCGACTAGCATATTGATACTCCTAGCAATGTAGCTTAAGAACAAGCCAACTCTCTGTAAATGATAAAATGAATACGATTAACGCACACAAATACACACACATACACACACATACACACATATACACACACACTCACATGCACGTATACAGTCTCGTATATACAACTCACACACACATGCAAGTGAGAGAATGTATAATAGATATATACATATATATATTTATATGTGTGTGTGCGTGTATATATATATATATATATATACCCACACAAACACGCATGCATACTACATCTACACGCATATATAAACACATATTTATACATACGTATATATATATATATATATATATATATATATATATATATATATATATATATATACACACACACACGCATGCATACAAATATATATAAATATATGCATATATATATATATATATATATATATATATATATATATATATATATATACATACATGCATATATATGGTGTATGCATGGTATACGCATATATATATATATATATATACATATATACACGCACACCTGCATAAAGGCACGTGCATACATGCTTATAGATACACATACATACACACGTACATGCGTACTTATACAGTACGGCAACAGCCCCCAAAAATAAAACAAAATAAAACAGCTTCACAAATAAAACAGATAATAAATAACCCCAGCGAAAGTTGACCTTGTTTGCGTATACAACCTGCAGACAATATCAGCCTGAATGATTCTAGAGTTCGAAATAGGACCACTAACAGTTATCTTTTAAAGGTATGAAGGCATATTCATTAAAGGCGCTATTATTCACCATACAAAACACTTAATTAGGGGCTTTCAACCTTAGTGATCATGTTATATATTTTCCAGCTTTAAACTACCCCAAAATAGATTCCGATCTTTTGAGCAAAAGAAAGGATAAAAAAATAAATAAGCATAAACGTAAAGAAAAGAAAGAAAATTATGGTTTTGTATTGATGTTAAGGATAAAGAAATACGTCGTGGATATGGGAGTAGTTCAGCGCTTTCTTCTATTCAAAAGATTCATTGATGAAAACGAATCATCGTTCGGCTTTCTATCTTCGTCTATCGATGACTCAACTTCAGTTCATTATAGGAGCATTATGGTGGGCAGACAGAAGACGAGACGGAACGAGACGAAACGAGACGAGACGAGACAGACGAGACGAGACAGTAGGTGCTGTCGTGAAGTATAAGTACTAAAGCGAAAACTGGAATATTAGCCGAGCATCGGCAACGATCGTAGGTCACGATCTAAATTTGTATGGCAAATGTGAACTCTTTGTAATCGAGCCGACAGGGAAGCTTGTATGTGGTAAATCTAAATGCTAGAAATAGTGGCTATGTCTCACTCACGTTTCAGGTTCCCGTCTTTTAAAAATGCAGAAGATGCATTGGATAATTGAATCTACGAGGCTATAGAAGATACTTGGCCAAGGTGCCACGCAGTGGGACTGAACCCGAAACCATATGGCTGGATAGCAAGCTTCTTACCACACAGCCACTCCTACACCTATATATGTGAATTAAAAGAACATGATGGTCACGTTTAGAAAGTGTTTATTGATAGGTGCACCCGCTGTCGTGGTTGACGTGGCGCTAAACATCACGATGAGTAATAAATGCTTGTGTTAAACAATATTTGTAGACCAAAGGTTTATTGCCAAGAAGGGAGAGATAGAAAAAGAGAGAGCGAGCAGGGCAAGCACCTGATGATGTGCGAAATATGCAATCGTTTTGGATTTGTTTTGAATTTACATGTATTCAGGTCCAGAAAAGCACAATCTGTGACGTAATACTTATCGTGGTCAGAGATTGACCAACCGAAACCTATCTAGCCCTTATACATACATACATACATACATACATACATACATACATACATACATACATATATACGTACGTACACAAACATATCTTCATCTTTGATATATGGATCAAAGTAGTTTGATTCAAATGTCTTGGTACTCTGAGTTTCAAGCTTAGCAAAGATCTTCGGCCTATGGTGCTTGATATCATATTTATCTATCTATCTATCTATCTATCTCTATTTCTCCTTCTCTCTCTCTGTCTCTCTCTCTCTCTCTCTCTCTCTCTCTATATATATATATATATATATATATATATATATATATATATATATATATATATATATATATATATATATATATATATATACATATATTATGTTACTGGACCTGTTCTCCATTTGTTTCTCTCGTTGTTTGCGTATTTAACTCATTTGTTTTCGTATTTCATGTTGTTTACTGCATATATATATATATATATATATATATATACATATATATACACATATTTATATACATACATATATATACATATATATATATATATGTATATATATATATATATATATATATATATATATATATATATATATATATATATATATATATATATATATATATATATATATATATATATATATATATATATATATATATATATATATATATATATGTCTCACTCTCTGTCTATTAGTATGTCGTTCCGTGGGTATGTACCTCTCTCTTTATGCGTGATTTCTACGTTCTGTCACACTTGCTCTGTCTCTTTTCTCTCTCTCTCTCTCTCTTTCATACACAAACACGCATACACACACACACACATATAGTCTTCCCTCTCTCAAGACTATTTTGGGAGTAACCTTTGCAGAAATTGAAAACTATTCGGTTCTTATCATTTTAATTAAAGATTCATTATGTTAGCAACTTTTGTGTCTGTGTGTATGTGTGTGTGCGTGTGTGAACTGTGTGCATATATGTATATATATATATATGTGTGTGCATGTGTGTGTGTGTGTGTGTGTGTGTGTGTGTGTGTGTATGTATGTATATATATATATATATATATATATATATATATATATATATATATATATATATATATATACACGCACGCACGCAACACACAAATACACTCGCACATATGTATATGTATATTTATAATTTGTTTCTAATTCATTAAATTCATTTTCAAAAAAATTTTTATAAACTCATTTATCATCATCATCATCATCATTATCATTATTATTATTATTATTATTATTATTATTATTATTATTATTATTATTATTATTATTATTATTACTATTATCATTATTATTGTTATTATTATTATTATTATTATTATTATTATTATTATTATTATTTATCATCATATTCTTATCTATTTATTTATATCAGCAGCATTTCGTTACCTTTATTTATTCATTACTCACATAAACTAATTTGATTTACGTTTGTAATGTATTTTCCGTGATGTTTCCTTATTTTATTTGTCTATCTTTACAGATGCTGTTGATGTTGCATTTTGGCGAAGAGGAAGCTGTTGAACATATTTATTCATCTATCCATTTATGTATCTATCTACGTACATACATACATACATAATTATATATATATATATATATATATATATATATATATATATATATATATATACAATCTGCCGGTCTATGTCTGTCGGAATGTCTGCCAGCTTGTCTGTCTGCCTGTCTGCCTCTCTCTCTCCCTTTCTCTAGATATATATATACATATATATACACGTATATGATGTGATATTCATGTTATTTTATGTTTGTCATTATACCAGCGTTGTTGATGTTTTTGATACCGCTTTTCGTATTATTTTTCTTTTTTTCACCTCCCCGGTCTTATCGCAAGTCCGTCTCCTCGTTAAAAACTCTTTCTCGTTTTGTTGTATCTGTGAGAAAGAGACTACAGCAAATATGTGTAACCTTTCCAACAAATGCATCAATTATGCCCTTAGGGTTCAAACTGGATGGAGACTCGGAAACCTTCTATCTAATAAATTGAATGGCATTAAATAAGACACGCACATACATACATACATACATACATACATACATACATACATACATGCATACACATATATATATTTGTTTGTGTGGTGCGTGTGTGTTTGTGTCTGTGTGAAGCGAACAGTTATATATATATGGATATATATAGACCACAAATACTGTCAGACATTCGATATTAACGCATGGAACAATGTATCGAGCCACATAGATCTAAATAGGACACACATAAACACGCTTACACCCATACAACTAGGTGTGTATATATATGTATATATATATATATATATATATATGTATATATGTAGGTATGTAAGTATGTATGTATGTATGTATGTAAGTATGTATGTAGGTAGGTATGTATGTATGTATGTATGTATGTATGTAGGTATGTATGTAGGAAGGTATATAAGTATGTATGTATATATATATGTATGTATGTAGGTATGTATGTAGGTACATATGTAAGTATGTATGTATATATATATATATATATAGGCATGAATATGTATATATATGGAGAGAGAGAGAGAGAGAGAGAGAGAGAGAGAGAGAGAGAGGGAAAGAGACAGAGACAGATGGATGGGTAGATAGACAGATAGCTAGAATTATATATATATATATATATATATATATATATATATATATATATATATATATATATATATATATATATATATATATATAAGCAGATTCATGCATATATTCATATACACATGTGCGTGTATGTATGTATGTATGTATGTATGTATGTATGTATGTATGTATGTATGTATGTATGTATAGAAAGCATATATAAATACATGTTTGTATCTGTGTATACATATGCCGTTGATAACATAAACCTATTCATTTGTTTCATTTTATTGCATTTATTTCAGTTGTTTAATGTATTTTTCCTAATTTTATTTCTCTACTTTTTTACAAATTTCCACTGTATCGACGATGTCGCCAATACAACTGTTTTTATTTCGAATTTTTCTCTTGTCCTAATTTATTTATGCTTCTTCTATATATTTATTTATTTTGATTTTTGTGTTCATTCTCCAACAGATAACAGAAATTAAATTAAATTACTTTAAATTAAATTAAATTATTCCCTTCCAATATATGAATTTGACCTCGTGACCTTTGCTTATTTCAGCATCTTAATGTCAAACTAGTTAGATTTGTTACCTTTAATTTTATTTAAATTTTTATTTCTAACATGTTTTCTTAAAACCTGTTTGTTTCG
>NC_142941.1:51658830-51666330 GCF_046866305.1 Octopus bimaculoides
GAACTCGAGATAGTACTCAATGCGTTGTAGATGAAAAATCGATCCTCTTTTAATAAGCAGGCGATGCCTAACAACTGTACAAGTTTTCTTTCATTGTATTCCTTCAAAGGCCAATTTCTTTGAAGAAACACAAGAATGTATTGAAACAGTTGTACAGTTACAAAGCTTCACCTGCTTAACCAAAAATTATACACTTTTTGTCGATTTTGCTTTTGTCGACTTTTGGCAACGCAAACCAACACCAATACCTCTGTAGTTTGTTTGATCGTGTATATATATATATATATATATATATATATATATATATATATATATAATCATACACACGCACACACACACACATATATATATATATATATATATGTATGTTTATATACATACATATACATATATTTACACACACACAGATACACACACACACCCACCCACACACACATATATATATTGATAGAAAGGACAACAAAAGAAAGAAAGGGACCTCGATATTATGCAAATAGAGGAATTTTTCTGTAAAAATATGAGACACTTATTCAGTAGCCATGATAAAACTCCGAGTTTCGGATGCCAGGTCATTTTTCACAGGAATTCTCAATGGCCGGATAACTGAAGAGATGTTGGCGCGAACCACCACCCTGGCATCCGAAACTCGGAGTTTTATCATGGCTACTGAATAAGTGTCACATATTTTTACAGATATATATATATATATATATATATATATATATATATGTATATGAATATACATATATCACTTGATACACGGTATTGACTAGATTATCGGACGTTGTGATACGTCGATCGTCACGATGCGCTTTACACCGCCTTGTCTTCCGAATAACGCCCCACTCTTGCGCGGGCTCGTATATTAATATGCACTTCTTTCATCCCCCCCCCCTGTTACATTAGCTACTACAATAAACATTTCCGTCTATTTTTAGAGACTTGACCACTGTCTTGTTAAACTTTCCTTCCTTTTTGTGGCTTATTACTCATTTTAATAACCCCTTCTTCCCTTACCATTTTCTGCAACCATCCCTCTACGCTGGTGCCTTTCAAACATATCACCCCCACCTCCCACTCCTCACACATATTTATTACTTACATTCTTATCTCTTCCTATCCCTCCCCTACATGTAATCGTCTAAAAACACCGATTCAGTTCATGGTAACACATTACGCATGGCTGTTTATTTTAAGTTTTTTATACACATTAGCGAATTGCTAAATCATCCATAAAGTTTTATGGAAAATACATATATGCTGACGGTTGATTAAGCCCGGAAATAGTCGAACGAGCGGTCGTTACTGACGAGGCTATGGAAATATCCGAAACTGAACGTTCAGTATACGGAAATCCCGAATCGGTGTTTTGGGGGTGATTACAGCCCCGTGAGCGTATATGTATACAATTATGTGCTTCTGCTACAGCATTACAGCATTCTAGCTCTTATTTCTAGCAGTGCATGTGTCACGACGCCCTTAGTTGTATATATATATATATATATATATATATATATATATATATATATATATATATATATATATATATATATATATATATATATATATATGTATATATATATACATACATATATATATATATACATACATATATATATATACATACAAATATATATATATACATGTATGTATATATATATATATATATATATATATATATATATATATATATATATATATATATATATATATATTTATATATATATATATATATATATATGTATGTATGTATGTATGTATGTATAACTCAGATGTGCAAGGACAGATCACGTGTATGTGTCAGTGAGAACCTGTTTCAACCCACGTCACAATGGCGCCGTTAAAAGCGCCACCATTAAAGAAGTTGTTGGTCATATTTAGTAGAACTCATGGAAAGTGCGAACAAAAATTAAAAAAAAGAAAAGAAAGATAAAAATGTGCTGAGTTTGAATAGCCACAGTCCATTTGTGTAATGACAGACCAATATTCACGAGACGAGTTCTAATGTGATCGATTAGTATGTGATGTACTATCGAATGAATCATTTTTAAAATGATGACCTATTTCAAAATGGCCGCTACCAATACTTCTTCGATCAGCAATACTAATTTTATTGCTGATGTTTTCTTGTATAGTATTAGTGTTTTGCTGGTGTAATTCGCTTTGTCGATATTCCAGCCGATATGAATCGGTTATTTATTGCATTTCTAAATATCATTATATATCGTTTCAAGCAAATTTGTTAAAATATACCGAGAACTGGGTTAGTAATTACAGAGTCATATGAAAAACTGCCATGTTGATCTCTTAAATGTCATTGATTATATGGCGAAATATCTGAATTCATAGTCGACAGAACACTTCTAACATAGCGTAACATAGTGCACCAAATAACGACTTCAGATGAAACTTGTAATTCACTAGATATAAAATAAGCTGGCAAACCTTCATCATAAAAGACAAAGAGCAAATAAAAAAAAAACAAAGCAAAACAGAAAAGAAAAACAAGACATTTTGCTTGACTCCAATTTCTGTATCGCAACACAAATAACATGAAATAAATATTTTTCCGTATAAGGTAACTAGTTTATTTCTATTATCTATTTTCTGCGCTTAACTGCTTGGAGTGAAGCACAGAAAAGAAAAAAAAACAGCTTCACACATACAACATACTTTTGCAGTTCTGATCATTCGAACAGGCCGATTCGTTATTCAACCAAATCAATTTTGGCATGGGGTTATACTATATGCAAAACTTTAGCAATGACTAATTCGATGTTTGTCACTGTATGCAAATTATCCACGCCATAAATATGTTCTATTCTTTTTGTATTTGAGTATGGCGCTTGGCTACTGGAGATAGGGTGTGACAGATTCCATGCTGATGACACCTATTTAGACAGAAACACGTGCATGAGATTCTCGTCTTATTTCCAAAGTATAACCTTGTTGTTTACATTGAATGGCATTTTGACATTGAAGAATTTTTATTCGTGATATTATATCTCCCTCGCCACAACTCACATAGAACTAGTCATAATTACTATTTTGTAATTATAATGGAGACGGCGATGATTTTAATAAATCAAGAATCGATGATGTATGGTATTTGATATACCTGTATTTGTCTATGTTCATCATTAGCATGTCACTGTCGACGCTGAATTAATTCTCTTGTCTAAATTTTGCTTTTTCCGCTCAACAGAATCGAAACCTGTTCTTCTTAAATTCCTGCTGACAAGAAGTATCGTCCTTTTTAAGGCCAAATAATAGCTTTTAGAATGTGAAGTTCTTTTTCACAGTTTTCAACTTTTAGCTCCTACATATAATGACGTTTCCACGGACGAAAATTTAATTCTTTATGCAACACCGAACGCATTGGAGTAAAGATTGTTTGCCAACATATCATGGCAGTCCTGGTTTAGGACGAATGTTGCTGTAATTTAGCCACTGGAGACATCGTCTCCAGCTGACTATACGACACGATGTCTCCTGGGGCTAAATTACAGCAACATTCGTCCTAAACCAGGACTGCCATGTTATGTTGGCAAATAATCTTTACTCCAAAGTACTGTTACTGAATATCTCTTGATGTGAGATTTACAAATAGTAATTTACCGTTCGTATTGTTAGTCCATTTTCTCGGGCTGCAAATAAACATTTGTGTGTGTGTTTGGGTTTACGCTACCTCCTGCCACACCCTCCGACCGATTTTAATGATTTTTGGCACATAGGTAGATCACATGCCCTGAAGTTCAAATAAGGCCGGAATTTTTCAAAAACTCGATAATGCTCAGTTGGCATCGATTTCTGTGAGCTCAATCGAGCGTTTGAATGGAAATTCCCATAACGATATTATTTTTCCTGCAGATTTTGCCTTTTTTCATGTGTAAAATTTCAATAAAATCGATAGAATAGTCTATGGCTAATAGTTGGCACGGGGAACGTAGAAGATTTCATTACAAAGCCAGATGTGGGCTTAACTTCAATACGGAAAACACGAGCAACGCCAGGTCCAACAGCTAGTACATACATTCAGAGAATATACTACAAATCTATACAGTCTCATATATGCATATATATATATATATATATATATATATATATATTTACTCCTATTGATTCAGAATTTATTTTCCTTCTATTAGAAAACAAGCCTCGAAATTAATATAGAACATGTTCTTATTGGATGGAACCAGACTCATAAAGGGAGCAGGTTTACACGGAGCCTTGGCAGTAAGTGATTTCCTTATATTTCGTTTCTCTTCAAGAATACCTCACAAATTGAGACATTCTTCGAGTCTCTCACATTGTTACAATATCTGCTACGCTAAAAAATATTACACCGCTAAATATTTGAACATATTTTCAGGAATTTAAGACATTATATATGTATGCGTGTACTCGTGTATGTGTCTGTGTGTGCGTTCGAATAATATATACATACGCGCATACCTATATATACATATACATATATGTATATATGAATATATTTATTTATACATATATACATACATATACATACATACATATATATATATATATATATATATATATATATATATATATATATATATATATATATATATATATATATATATATATATATACACATATAAACATGCATACATGAATACATATACGCATACATACACAAACACTGATGACGCTGTCTGATGTGACACACCTATGGCAAAACTACGATACTTATTTGTTTTTCTTGTTTTGCTTTTTTTTTTGTTTTTCTCTTTTTATTTAATTTATGTAGCAGTTTAGAGCATACCATGCTGCGAAGAAATTATTTATACCAACCAATACACGATGACATTCACAGGAAGTGAAGGTAGATAAATTAAAATATGTCTACTATATTGAAAAACGCTTGTAAAAATTTCTGTATGTTAGCGTCTCTGAAAGACTAGAAAGTGAGAATATTTTCACCATTATCTCCTCACTGTCAGCTTTAATTATTTCTTTTCACATTATTTCTTAAACATGTTATATACTTATCTCCATAAATTTTTTCTTGTATTCTTCCTTATTCCTTTCATTCCCCATTTCTATGTTTTCTTCTTCGTTTGTTTGTTTTATTTCACGACTTCCTGCCATCTTCGTTTCAGTAGTGAAGAAGATACGATATCTTTGATCGCATAACTTAAAACTTATCTTACATAAAATTCATTGCCTTACAGCATTTTCCTGTCAAACTCTATATTTTTGGTCTGCTAGAGTAGTTCCTTGTTTATTGGTTTTCGCTATTAACAATTCGCTACTGGTATTTTATAAAACACTAACAAAATATTATTTTATATGGATGAAAAAAATATTCTCAAAGGGGTTGTATCAAGGAAATACCGTCATCTTTTTCGAGATAGTCGTTCTAAATATTTGATGTCAGATAACAGCGTTCACGTTGGTCTGTTTGACGGATTTGTCTGCTTGCCTGTCATTTGTCTCTTTTTTTTTTTGTTAAATAAATAAATGAAAATAAATAATAAATAAATAAATAATAATATCTGCGTGCTGTATTTCTATGGAGACTGCTGTCGCTGTGTTGTATGACGTTGTAACTAGTCGCTATTGATTGTAAAAGGGAAAACAAGCAAGTTTTTCGTTATTCAATTATGTATGACTTGCAAGAAGCGTTGTAGAGCGTGGTGAAAAATCCATTAATTCATTTAAAAACAAATATCTCGTCTTCAAATTTAGATACCGAAAGCTGTGCAAGTGGAGCTAATATCTCAGTACGTCAACCTCACAATTCGGTTTCAATCCCCAATAATGAAAAGCTCCTTAATTTTTTTTATTTCTTCGAGTAATGTATTTCGGAACTGCATGAACGTCACTCAATCTATGCTAACTGTTGCTATTTTATATCGAATTACAGAAAGAAAAATTATAAAGGAGAGTATTGTAGTTCGCTTGAAGCATTGTATATTGTTTGTAAAGAATAAAATATTTTAAATGACACAACAATGCACATAATACCAACAATGGACTATAATAACTGGTGTAATTTAATCCTCCATAGTCTGATATAATATTTCGGAATAAAAATTCCTTCTTCAGATATCCCTAGGAATTGATGGAATCGCTGCTATAATCGGCGTGTTTGTGTGGTTGGGATTTAAATTCAAGCTACTCTAAGTTTCATGCCTCTGATAATATAATTGTCGGACGAGCTTGTAAAGCGTGCCGTGTAGTATCAAGCCACCATTCAAGTTCAAAGTACAACATATGTATTATATTGTATTATATAATATTATATTATGCTGTATTATATTCCACCTTTGCCTCTCATAATTGTATTACGTTGCGTCGATTTCGTGAATTAAGAATTTGTGCAATGTTTGACCTATTCAAGAATATTAACGTCTTTCTTCACATCGACTGTTGCAAAATGATTTAAGGATATGTTTTCGCTGCATTACTTGTTTAATTGTTCGAATAAAGTTGAATTATTCCAAGCAAGCATTACGTGAAACAGATACGCGCGCGCGCGTGTGTGTGACTGTGTATGAGTGTGTCTTTGTGTTTGTGTGTATCTGTGTGTATGCATGTGTGCGTGCGCATCTGTATGTGTCTCGTCGATTGCTAATCAGTCTTAATATTTGTGCTAAACTACCAATCATAATAAAAAATAATCCATGAGAAACTTACACACACGCAAGGACGCTTACACACACATACGCACACACACATACACATACACACGCACACGCACGCACACATACACTCATGCACATACACAGATGTCACTTGAGATTGTCGATGAACAGACTGACGGAATGAGATTTAGTGAACCGAGATAATCCGACAGAGATAAATCGTCTTCAAACCCACATCTCTGCCTATTCGACTGCCTAAGACTTGACACCAGCCAAGCGAAGGTAAACAACACGGCACGGCAGATTAGAGAACATATTATCACAGCAGAGTCTTAGCATGTGTGTGTGTGTGTGTGTGTGTAACACACGGCATAACATAACATAACAACATTGCATTACACCACACACGTGAAGGAGTTGTCTATGTGGTCCATTGATTCACTAGAAATAGCAGTTAAAATTCCTTCAAATCACATCCTAGAAAGAAAAAAAAATGGAAAGCTGTGCAGTAAATATTGTTGTCCTAGATACACAGTTTCTGAGGGAAAAATGAGGAAAATAAAGACGAGAAAGTAATGGCTGGAACGTCGTTGATTCTTGGTCAGTTTGTTTGAAATTCGGTTTATTTATTAGGTGCAAAATCTACAAGTAGCAAAAAAAGAGACATTTTTGCACAAAGTCAAGCTAGATAATAAAAAAGTTGCGATGGTCATAATTGTGGCGCCTTTGATTAAAAGTATACTCAATTACGAGTAACAACAGTGAAACACCATCACACTGTATTTGACCATTCCACACACAACAGACCCTACAAGACCACGAACAGCAGGCGTGGCTGCGTGGCAGGAAGCATACTTTCCGATCGCATGGTTCTGGGTTCAGTTCTACTGCG
>NC_142941.1:51668830-51678830 GCF_046866305.1 Octopus bimaculoides
TGTGTGTGTGTTTGTGTGTGTGTGTGTGTGAAAAGACAGGATTATATTTCAGCCTTTATTTTGGAAGGTTCCGAAAAGGCTATTTCTAATAAAGATTCTTCATATTTTACTGGTGGTTTACTGACGCAAGATTTGCGAATATGTAAAATTTAATTTGTATAATTTGTGTTATGAGAATTTATGGAAAGGTGTCCTACAGAACTCAACAAATTTGTTACAAATGGGAAAGAGAGGACGTTAAAATTTAAAAGAATGTTTATACATGCACAGGATTGTTTCAAACAGCGATATTAACAGCCATTTGGTTGAGAACCAAGCTTCTTGCCACACAGCCACTCCTGCGCCTATATATATATATATAATTTAGAGAAAAGAACCAAAGTTCATGAACTCATCCATGAAAATCCACAGCAACCAATTTAATTGAGTTTTTACCTGTAAATTTGGTTTTTTATCCCTATTATTATCATTATCATTATTATTATTATTATTATTATTATTATTATTATTATTATTATTATTATTATTATTATTATTATCATTATTATTATTATTATATATATATATATATATATATATATATATATATATATATATATATATGCGTGTTGTTGGGAAGAATTAAACAATAAAGTCAAGCGTCCGTCTCGTTTTCATTCGCAGTGAAACTTTACTGAATTAAAATCACTTTTGATATACCACCATATGTATGTTCATCCACACTTAACTATGCGTTAATAAAGCAGAAGGTGTCAGTGAGATATTTCCTCCGGTCCTTCTTTTAAATGTATTATGGCTTATAGTTGTATTCCCTCAGCAGTAATTTCTGGTTATACATTAAAGAGAAGTGTAACAATATAAACATATGATTCGCCTTCGGTTAAGTTAATGTATTATGTAACTTAGAACTTTAATATATTTACAAGTATATTGTGAATGTTAGATCAATGCATACAAGAGTTCACAAGTAGGAGTGGTTGATATGATGTATACAGGCGTATTTGACAACGTAATCTTGTCAAGTTCTTATGAAATAACTGGTGAAGGAGAAGAAAGGAATCCTTGTTATTCCAACCAAATTCTTACTTCTGTGGTTTCAGTATAAGAACTAAAATGAAATCAAATAAGACCACACGAAATAAAATAATATGTTGACTACTTAAGTAACGATGAAAGAAACTCGAGTGAATGTCACATTGCTAACAGCGAAACCTTAATAGTTGCTGAGATTAATATACGAGAACTGTTCCATGCCAACTTTTCAAGTGAAATCTCTTCCATATCTTCTTTCACACATGCCATGGGCGGCCAACCCAACGCGTGTGAACTACAAGGTTTTCTACAGTTCATTCTGCACTGATAAGCCATCAAGTGAATTCTCGACAGGAGTTGTTAGCATTGCAGCAAACAGCAACCAAACTTCTCTAAAAAGAAATCTAACATTTTGAATAATGCAAAAATATGTCATATAATCATGACCGGGAGGCCCCCAGCCACGTGCCGCAGCTAAGTGCCAGGCCGTAGGTCTTTTGGTACCGGGCGGCACAGAAAGAATAAAGTTTTTAAATTTTATTTCTATATTCTGGACTATCGCAGTTTGCAGTATGTTTTTGTATTATCTACAAGGGGCTACCGAAAAGTTCCTGGCTTTAAAGGTGTCGCGAAACGCCTGTTTGGGACCGAACATTTTGAGTTCTTATACAGGGCTTAG
This sequence comes from Octopus bimaculoides, assembly GCF_046866305.1. NCBI lineage: Eukaryota > Metazoa > Mollusca > Cephalopoda > Octopoda > Octopodidae > Octopus > Octopus bimaculoides. The sequence goes on from NC_142941.1 coordinate 51,670,542, forward strand.
AAAAACTGTATGATCGCTGCAATAAACGTATGAATCTGAGAGGGGAATACGTTGGGAAATCATAATTAACGGATCGTCCTGTATTTTCTTTGACCCCAAGCCAAGAAAACCAGGAACATTTCAGTGCCCCCTGTATATGTTTTGTATGTACTGCATTTATGTTCGTGATCCTCCACGATCCTTGGGAGAATTGTCTTGCAAGCAACCGTTCCGCAGTGCAAAAACGGTTCGAAACCTCTAGTTTTGACTTACAATCGGCTGTCCAGTGGTTGGTTGGTCTATGATTACAGTTCTTTTCGATCAGGATTAACCTGGAGCTAAAAGGTAAGAATATCCAACAAACTGCTATTCCTTATGCACAATTTCTTTCTACGAACGGCGAGAAAATGCTTGTGCGGTAACCTGACCTCCAGAAACAGTAGTTAAATTGCTCAAATTACTACCTACGACCTTAAAAACTGAAATGCCTTCTTTGACAGTATGTACAAGGTGCAGAAAACTAGACGCCCATATTTTACGCCGCCTGAGTTTAAAGGCCGCAGTTTAATGACCCAAACAAGTAAAAAGTATATCAGGTTGAAAACAGCGGTTCTCGTCCGATCACCGAAGTTAGGCCACGTCGAGACTATTCAGTACATGGGTGACCGCTTGGGAAACCTAGGTGCTATAAACATCTGTCATTATAGGTGCAGGAGTGGGTGTGTGGTAAGTAGCTTTCTTACCAACTTATATACACACACGCACACACACACAAAATGGACTTCTTTCACTTTCCGTCTACCGAATCCACTCACGATAGTTTGGTCTGCCTAAGGATATAGTAGAAGACATATGCCCAAGGTGCCACGCAGCGGGACTGAACCTGGAACTATGTGGTTCTTACTACACAGCCACACCTGCACCCGTATGTAACAAAAAAAAAAAGGAAAAGTGAAGATATTCATTTAATGTTTTACATAAAATTTCCACTGTTTTGATGTAACATTTCAATGATTTATGTATAATTTATTTGTGCGTAATCTTAGTTGCTGGTTCGTAAAAAGCTTCCGGTTATCTTTTTGCTTTTTGTGTTTTTTAAATATCCTTTAACCACAAACGGATGAATAGGTTTATCAGAATTAGCTGAGATAAGCCAAACAAAGGACTAGCAGCAGTTGAGCCAGTCAGTAGGCAGGGCAGACAGACAGTTATGGTAAGGTCTAGCTCTATATGAAAGGTCTTCAAATAAACATCAACTATGAAAGGTTTCTGCAGGAGACAATCGGGAGAGCGGAAGCACTGGAGTGTCTTCTAAGATGGTGGCTGTTCTTAATTCCAGCTTGCACAATCTTCCAGACTATATCACGTCATACAACAGCTGCCTGAGGCATTTTTGTTCAATAAATACTGAACGTTATTACCACCCCTCCCTCCTCTTCTTTTCTTATTTTCTATCTTTTCTTTTTCAACATTTTCCCCCATCTTCATCATCATCATCATCATCATCATCATCATCATCATCATCATCATCATCATCACCATCATTACCATCACCACCACCACCATCATCATCATCATCATCATCATCATCATCATCATCATCACCATCATCATCATCATCATTATCATCATCATCATCATCATCATCATCATCACCACGGAACTATATAAGACTTCCTTTTTTTAAAAATATTTTTAATAAACGTTAACTTATTAACTGGGACATATTTCTAACCGGGTAAGCAAGCTTGTAGGGGTTTCCTATATGAGACAGAAATTCATAGAGGCTCCCTCCTTGGTTCAAATCATCTCCGTAGAAGCATATTTTCATTGTGGGTGGCTCCTGAAAACAACGTACACACAGAAAGCAATAGATTGGCCGAATCGGTAGAGTGGCGGGGATAGCATGTCACGAGGCGTAGTCCATTACCTTTCCATTCTGAGCTCAAACCTCTCCGAGTTACACTTTGTCTTTCGTTATTCTAAAACTGATAAAATAAGATATCAATTACGTATTGAGTGCAACCTTATCTACGTTCCTCCACTAAATTTAATTCTGTCGTGTGCCTATCTTAAAAATTATTTGTACATTTATAAAGCAGCGAGCAGGCAGGACCGTTAGCACGCCGGGCGAAATGCTTAGCGATATTTCGTCTGTCTTTAGGTTCAGCGTTCAAATTACACCAAGGTCGACTTTGCCTTCCATCCTGTTAGAGTCGATAAAAAAATGTATCAGTTGAGCACTTGGGTCGTTGTAATCGACTTGCCCCCCCCCCCCCTTACCCTGAAATTGCTAGTACCAAAATCTGAAACTAATGTTTGTACATTCATAAATGCCATGTTGTATGTGTCTAGACAGAAATGGATGAGAGATTAAAGAGAGGGAAAGAGAGAGAGAGAGAGACTGAGGAAAAGAGGGACTATGATAGAGAAAGAGAAAGAGACTGAGAAAGAGAGGGACTATGAGAGAGAGAGAGCAATGTAGCAAGCAAGAAATTCGATAGAAACGAGTAACAGCAATAGAACTAAGAGAACGCCATGTTTTATCATGGCTACATTTATAAACTAATTTTGATGTACAGAAATAAAAATAAAATTAAAAGATATTAACGTCTTATAGAACAACCAGTGTATATTTAATTACCATTGACCATTTTTTATTAGTATTTCTACTATTTTACTCAACACCAAACACGTTATTAGTACTTTATAGTCAAGTTAAGGAATTTTGATCCGTCGTCTCAAAGAGAAAATAAACTTGTGATTTTGATGAGTTTCGTAAAGTCGGGACAGCCTTCATTAATCATAATTTAATTCTAATTATCATTGGCTGTTGTCGTTGTTATTGTTAATGGCCACACACACTCCGCCCCCGGTTCCTACACCCCTATCCCCCTCAAAATAACCAGCTTTATCGGTTTGTACTGGTTGCAACCGTAAATGACGCAATTAACACTAAAACCAGAAGAGTTGAACAAATCTTGCAGTGAATCGATCAATAAGGAAACTCTTAACCGAACTGAGAGAGGAATTAATCGAGAAAGAAGACGCTGACTAAAACATCTCTTTAATTAGATGTTGACACACAAGTAAAGTAATGTTGTTGACGTTGTTTACTTGTCTAATTTTATTTCTTTTATTGCTGTGTCTGTTTTTTTTTTGTTATTTATCTTTAAAAAAACAAATAATATAACACGCAAAAAAGAAAATAACACCATGATTCTATAACATTTAAATAAAATAAGACATATATATATATATATATATATATATATATATATATATATATATATACACATATGGACATACAAACATCACACGCACACACGCACGCACATTACATACATACATACATACATACATACATACATACATACATACAGATAAACACAGAGATGTACATTTTTAAACAAGAATATTATTGACAGTGACTATGCAGTTCCGGCTAGTTAAGCCATCGTCGGACTGCTTAACGGCTTCGAAGTCACTATCAATGACATTCCTGTTGAAAAATAATAAGCTTGTCCTCTACAATAGTACAAAGTAACACATCAGATTTATATAAATTTCTTTATGTAACTGAGCTTAAAAACAAACATTAACACATTATACATATAGCATTCACCATTTGTCTCCTCGTTCAGGTCTAACGACACTCCAAGCTTGTTTTCGTTCGGTTTCCCTGTATGTCACCACTCTCCTGTTTTTGTTCCTAACTTTGACCCCCCCATAAATCCAAAATTTTATTTTGGTATTATTGGAACCAACTGTCTTCGAAATGAGGAGTAGATAGATAGACGACAACTGATGAAGGGTCATTCTTTAAGTTACTTGTCCTGTTTTCCATTTTTTTCTTTCGTTCTTTGCGTATTGAACTCATTTGTTTTCGTATTTCATGTTGCTTACTGTTGGTGATATATATATATATATATATATATATATATATATATATATATATATATATATATATATATCCGTTCTTTATTTCATACATTCTCACCAACCCAACAATATGTTGTAACCGGAATTATATTCGTTGAAGGAGGAAAGAAGACTTGTTACGTTCTCTTCTCTGTCCATTTTTCATTGTCCTTCTCCTCCCCCTTCTTTGTTCACTTCCCCCTCTCTTTAGTCTGTCCACGGTCATCTGTTGTTGTTATCTCAGTTGGTGTTATTATGGTTATTGCTGTTGTTGTTGTTCTTCTTCTTCTTGGTGATGGAGTTGGTGATGGTGACGGTATGGCGGTTGTCTTCTTATTGATGATCATGATGTTATACACGTGCTGCTTTGTTTTCATTTCATTTACCAAGGAAATGAAGGAAAAGTATTTTCAAGACATTTTTCTTACTTTATTTCATTTTATTTTAGTTTTTAGTTTTCTAATTTGATTCAATCTGTTCTGAAATTTAGTCAATCTGACAACTTCCATTGTCATTCCCTCTTAATTACAAAGGTGTTAACATTTATTTGGCTTCTGTTGTGAAGCGTTTTCCTTTGTTATTAATGACTAAAATAAACTAACACGCGGAAGCTTGTTGGCGTGGTTAAAAAGTACGTTTCACAATCACGTTGTTACGCGTTCGATTCCACTGTAGGACACAGTGGGTAATATTTATCTGTTACTTAAGGCAGCGAGCTGGCAGAAACATTAGCACACCAGGAGAAATGCTTAGCGGTATTTTGTTTGTCTTTACGTTCTGAGTTCAAATTCCGTGGAGGTCGAATTTGCCTTTAATCCTTTCGGGGTTGAATAATTAAGTACCAGTTGCGTACTGGATCGATCTAATCGACTGGCCCCTCCACAAAAATTTCGGGCCTTGTGCCTAGAGTAGCGAAGAAAATTTATCTGTTACTTATTTTAGTCATTAGACTGCCGCCACACTGGGGCACCGCACTGAAGGAGTTTTTAGTCGGATGAATCTACTCCAGTACTTCTTTTAGGCCTGGTAATATTGAAAATCTCATTTGATGTTTTTTTTCAATGAAGCTTTATGCAAAACATCACATGCCTCCCCACCAAATTGTTCTAAGTTCGATACCACTGGGAGGCGAGGCACCTTGGGCAAGTGTCACCTACTCTAGCCTTGAGCCGACCTTGTGAGTGGAATTGTTACATGGAAACTGAAAGAAGCCTGTCGTATATGTATGTATGTATGTATGTATGTATGTATGTATGTATGTGTGTGTATGTATATATGTATGTATGTACTTATGTATGTGTATGTGTGCGCGTGTATCTTTGTGTGTGTTTGTCCCCACCACAGCTTGACAACTGGTGTTGGTGTGTTTACGTCCCCCTATCTTAGTGGTTTGGCAAAGAAATCCAGGCTCAAAGAGAAAAAAAAGACAAAGAACAGTAAGGTCGATTCATTCGACTAAAATATACTTCACGCCGTTGCCCCAGCATGACCGCAGTCTAATGATTGAAACAAATACGAGACAAAAGATAAAAGACAATTATTCTCCCTTGTCTCTGTAATGTCCCGCTTCATTCGACGCCCTTCAAACAGACGAAAGAACTAATTACTCCTTTGTAGGGTGAATGGATTGGAGTAATAAGCAGAGCGGCGTCTAGAACGCATTATCGGATAGAGTTACGCCCCTTCGAATTTCGTCGCTGAACTACCACTAATTGCAATTTCACCTTTTATAATTCTCGGAGCATTAAAACAAATACCAGCGAAATATTGCGAGATTAAAAAAGAGTTGCGACAATTATACCCCACCACCATTATACACGACTCTAATTCTTTTTTGTTTCGTTTTGTTTTTGTTTTGTACATTTTGTACTGATTTATATATTTCGGGTCTTGGTCGCTTACATATTTAGATTCCATTAGTTATGGTATGTAACAGACTTGGTGCCTACTTTACACCCCACCCCAACCCAGCCACCTCCCATTATCCCCCTCAACCCCACCCCGACCTTCTCTGCATTCCATTTCATTTCCTACCCTTTCCTCACCAAACGTCTTACACATCGGTTCCACCCATTTTAGTTTTTAAAATGTTTTATGATTTCTTCAAATTTCGTTTTACCCCTTTCTTTCTCTTTCTTTCTCTTTCTTTCTTTCTTTCCTTCCTTCCTTCCTTTCATTCTTTCTCTCTTTCTTCTCTCCTTCTTTCCTTTCTTCCTTCCTTCCTTCCTTTCTTCCTTTCTTCCCTCCTTCCTTTCTTCCCTCCTTCCTTCTTTCTTTCTTTATTTCTTTCTTTCTTTCTTTTTTTCTTTTTATCTTTCCTTCTTTCTTTCTTCTTCCCTTTCTTCCCCTCTCTTTCTCTCTTTCTTTCTTCCTGTCTTCCTTCTTCCTCCTTTTCTTTCTTTCGTTATCCTTCTTTTTCCTTCCTTCCTTCTTTCCTTCCTTCCTTTCCTCCCTTCTTCCTTCCTTCCTTCCCTCCCTCCTTTCTCTCTTTCTTTATCCTTCTTCTTCCTTCTTTCCTTCTCTCCCTCCTTTCTTTCTTTCTTTATCCTTCTTCTTCCTTCCTTCCTTCCTTCCTGTTTTCCTTTCTCCCTAATTCCTCTCATTCATCATCGGCGTTAGAGGACCACAAAGATGTGATGTTTCCGACGACATTTCCATCTCAGTCGATTACGATAATTTTTTTTTAATATTTTCTTCCTCTTCACGAAACCACTCCTCATCTTATATCGGCAAAACCCAGCCCATGGCATCGGACATCGCCCCCCCCCCGTCCTAACTCCAATCTCAATCTCTCCGCACAAAATAACAAATAATAATAGCAATAATAATAATAATAATAATAATAATAATAATAATAATAATAATAATAATAATAATAGTAGTAGTTGTAGTAGTAGTAGTAGTAGTAGTAGTAGTAGTAGTAGTAGTAGTAGTAGTAGTAGTAGTAATGATGATTTCTTTATTAACCAGAAGGGTTTACATTATGAAAAGCATTATGGACAGAACAGGACAAAACAAAGAATGTGTGTGGGTAAATAATTTCGTGTATCTGCCACCAGGGCGACGGATATAGAGTGTGGGGACTTACATAAATGAAATATAAAGAAGTAGAAATGATATACAATATTAACAAACAAAAAGAGAATGATGATCGTAATGATAATAATAGTGGAAAAAAAATCATAAGAAGAAAGAGGGGGTGGGGAAGAAAAACGAAGAAAACGATTATAGAAAATAAACAAAATCTCAAAAATATATGACAAAAAAAAGAAACAGTCTTCAAAAACAAAAAGATGGCGTGACCACGTGATCCGTGACATCGACATAGGCATGTCTTTCATTCACATTTGAAGGTCAAAGGAGTTATGGTGGCGGCGGCGGCGGCGGCGGTGGTGGTGGGGGTGGTGGGGGTGGGGGTGGGGGCGGCGGCGGCGGCGGCCCGGCGGATAATTAAAGTAGATGCTACCATTTCAAGAATGACCTTGATTATTTAGCCATCCATCATGGATTCTGCAAATGCAGAAAAGATGCAAAATTCGTAAATGTTTGATACACTATCACAAACTGTTTTGACGTCCATTACAGAGAAAACGAGAACGAGAGAGAGAAAGAAAGCGACAGAGAGAAAAAAAAGAAAGCGACAGAGAGAGAGAAAGAGAGAGACTGACAGATAGAGACAGAAAGACGGTGAGATATGCAGACAGAAATATTTGCTCGTTCTAAATATCTTTTATTTCAAAAATTTGACCTTCATTCTTCCATAAACATTCCGTTTGCCTTCTCTCCTCGCCCTGTTTCTCTCGCTCCACCCGTCCGGGTGTGGATGCATCTTTCAATGTGACAGATTCTGATTATCAAACATACATTTCTCACCACCACACCCCACCCAGAATCATCACTGAATGCATCCAAATAAATATAAATACATTCAGGCGCATCATTTTTGAATACATACACAGAGCACATTCAAGTATTAAATATATGTATATATATGTGTGTGGGGGGGACTATGTGTGTGTCATATATATATATATATATATATATATATATATATATATATATATATATATATATATATATATATATATATATATATATATACATATATATATATAACCACATGGTTCCCGGTTCAGACCCACTGAGTGGCACCTTGGGCAAGTCTCTTCTACTATAGCCTCGGGCCGACCTAAACCTTGTGAGTGGATTTGGTAGACGTAAACTGCCAGAAGCCCGTCGTATATATATATATATGTGTGTGTGTGTGTGTGTGTGTGTGTGTGTGTGTGTGTGTGTGTGTGTGTGTGTGTGTGTCCCCACCATCGCTTGACAACCGATGTTGGTGTGTTCACGTCCCTGTAACCTGGCGTTTCGGCAAAAGAGATTTAT
>NC_142941.1:51683830-51688830 GCF_046866305.1 Octopus bimaculoides
CTTACAAACAATAAGTCGTACCGTCGATTTTTTCTACTGAAAGCGGCGCTCCAGCATGACCGCAGTCAAATGGTTGAAACAAGTAAAAGAATAAAGGAATATATATATATATATATATATATATATATATATATATATATATATATATATATATATATATATATATACACATCTTCATTAATATATTTACACGAACATATATACAGTGAGAGGTATGGGTTCGAGTCCTATGCGTACGTCAAACAACACTTTTTCTCCACCCAGGGCTTAGAAGTCCCAGTATTTAAAGTTAGGTTTAAAGTTAGGTCACTTTAACCCTTTTGTTACCATATTTTTGTTGGAATACACTAGATTTACATTCTTTACATTATTTACATTTGACGGATATTTGTCCTCATCTTGTTTGTTGTCAACACAACGTTTCGGTTGATATACCTTCCAGCCTTCATCAGGTGTCTTGGGGAAATTTCGAACCTGGGTTCTCATTCCTAAGGCTAGAGAGTATATCAGCCGAAACGTTATGCTAACAACAAACAAGATGAGGACAAATATACGTCAAATGTAAATAATGTTAATAATGTACATAATTCCTCATCTCTTAAATATAGAACTGTACACTAAATTTGTTTCAATTTATTTTGAAGATAATGATTGATTTAGTAAAATAACTTTGCCAATCTGAAGCTAGGACTGAAACATGAAATAACATAGAACTCTGATGGAAGGTTTAAATTTAGATCACTATAAAACAGAAAGTTTTTATCATTGAATCAGGGACAGCGTTTGCTTTTTATTTTTTGCTTAAAAAATTATAATTTATGGCCTTAGTTTGGAAAGGTCCTGCCTCTGTTACTTACCCAGAGGACATGTCTCTCTCACTCGGTAATCGGAAGTTTCTCGCATATGAATGGATATGTATGCTAGCATTTTCATAGATCAAAGATAGAACTACATCGATTGACCTTTAACACAACTGGAATATTAATTAAGTTTATTCAAAGATACTTGTAGTATATTATTACATATATACATACATACATGTGTGTGTGTGTATGCGCGTGTGTGTGTGTGTTTAGTTCTAGTGAGCCAAACGCATACATTAATTCTACTGCTCTCAAATTGATCTATATAAAATACAAAAAGAAAAAGCAATTTTGTTTTGTGATCCCTCAAATGTCATAAACAGAAATGGTAAAAAATTAACCGCAATGATGCAATTAGGCAAACCATTTGACATTAAAATTAGCTCAAATTTTGTTGCAAACCCCAAAAGTGGAGTTGCTGTTTAATCCCAGGTTAATTCTGGTTCAGCAAAACAATTATTAAAGACATTCAGTCTATAAGCATCTCGTTTTGTTTTCGTAGAGATGTAATATCTCTAGGACTTCATTAATTCTTTCTACTTCAGGCACAAAGCCCGAAACGTTGTTGGGATGTGCAAGTCGAGTATATCAGCCCACTCAGTGCTCAACACGTTCTTATTTTATGAAGCCGAAAGGAGGAAAAGTAAATTCGACCTCGGCAAGCCGAGATAAATACCGCTAGACCAGCGCGGTAAGCAGTCTGCCAGCTCCTTGCCTTAGGTCGACTTTGCCTTTCATCATTTCGGGGTCGATAAATTAAGTACCAGTTGCGTACTGAGGTCGATCTAATCGACTGGCCCCTCCCCCAAAATTTCGGGCCTTGTGCCTAGAGTAGAAAAGAATATTCTCTAATCAGGTAATAATCCACAATTCCAACATGTGAATAAATTATAACACGTGGACTGTCGAAATAAATAGACAAAATCTTTTCACATTTATATTCTCCAACCAACTAATAATATGCAATTACAACATATAAATAAATTATAAATAAAAAAGCACGTGAAAACCACTAAAAAAGATTCTCTAATGCCAATATACCACCATATAGATTTAAAAAGTATGGAAGACCCTACATACAAAAACACACAAAGAATTAGAGGAAAACCCATGTAAACCACCGTTTTTCCCAGTTTGTCTGCGCGAGAGCTCTAGGAAAAATGTTCTAGTGCATGGCCATCCTTGGGACATAAGTAATGTGTGTGTCAAGTCTGATGAAAATCGGTTGAGAAACGTGGAAATGTATGCGTTAGTCAATATATACACACATGCTGTGATTGATATGTACTAGATGAGAGCTATTCATTATGAGAATACCTATATTTGTAGAAACACACCTACACGCACACATATACATATGAACATGCATGTATGTATATGTATATATAAATATATGTTTAGATATAAACATACCTAGCTATATATTTTAAATATACGTATGTGCGAGTGTATATATATATGTATGGATGGATGGATGAATTTAAAAGTGCGTGTTATGTGTATATAGTTTGCGTGCGTGATTATACACACAGGCAATTTTCCTCTGAACTGCACTTACTCTTTCTCTCTCTTTCTCTCTCTATCTCTCTCTCTCTCTGTCTATCTCTATCTATCTTTCTCTTTCACTCTCTTCCTGTCTCTGTTGCTACCTTCAAATCTCTCTCTCTCTACACACACACACACTCTCAAAACCTCACTTTCAACCCTGATTCCAATTACGCTTGATAAGCATTCCACCCTCCATTCCCCGCCCACCCGTTAACCAAAGACAGGATGTCATCGGTGGCACAAATACACCAATTAGGGACTCGATGTGATGACAACGTGCCACTATATTGCTTTTGTTTCAAACTTGTAGTTGTTGTTGTTGTTAGGAGTGTGTATGCATGTGTATGTGCATCTATGCGTGCTTGTACGAGTGTGTGTATGTACGTTGGTGTGTATGCGTATGTGGGCTTGTGCGTGTGCGTATGTGTGTATGTGTATTGTGTGTGTGTGTGTATTTGTGTGTGTGTGTATTTGTGTGTGCATGTGTTTGTGTGTGTGTGTATTTGATTGTGTGTAAGTGCGCTTGTGTGCTTGCATGTGTATTTGTGTGTGTCTATGTATATGTGAATTTGTCTGTATGTGTGCTGCTGTGTGTGGACGTATGCCTGTGTGTGTGTGTGTGTGTGTGTACGTGTGACTGTTTATGTGTTTGTGCATATGTATGTGTGCTAATCTGTATGTATGTCTGTTTATGTGCATTTGTGTGCGCGTGTGTGTGTTTTGCGTGTGTGAATGTTTGTGTCTGCACCTATCTGTATGATTGGGTGTGTAATTGCTTGCGTGTGTGCTTGTGTATGTATCTATCTGTATATGTGTGTGTGTTTATCTGTGTATACATGTGTGTTTGTGTGTGTGTCTTTCTGTGTGTGAGTGTATTTGTGTGTGTTGGTGCGTCTATCTGTGTACGTGTGATTGTGTCCGTATGCATTCGTGTGTGTGTTTGTGTGCGCATGTCAATCTGTGTGCTTGTATATGTGTGTATCTATCTGTGTGTGTGTGTGTGTGTGTGTGTGTGTGTGTGTGTGTGTGTCTCACTGTTGATTGAAGTTCGTCTCTCACCAATAAAAATCCTAGCTCCCAGCACTGAGAATATGCCAGGACTAAACGCTACGATCATCCCAGATCGTGTGACCTGAACCAGTTTCCCAGCCAGCCACACCGGAACCTTCTGTCACAAGCCTATCAAACTACAACCACCAACAGCAGGACATGTCTTTCATTACCAAGCAGGCCCATCACGTACGAAACCCAATTTCACACTCTCATACTCCCATACGCTCCTACTTCTTCTTTCCTATTCGGCATTTTTTAAGCTTTTGATCCTGCACCTCCTCCTCTCCCCCATGCTGCTGCTGCTACTACTACTACTACTACTACTACTACTACTACTACTACTACCACTACTGCTGCTGCTGCTGCTGCTGTTACTACTACTACTACTACTACTACTACTACTACTACTACTACTACTACTACTACTACTACTGCTGCTACTACTCTGAATTGCTTCGCTATTACGTTTATTTTTGTGTCGTTTTCATATATAATTTTGTTCATTTTCTCATTATTTCTGTGACTGACTGACGCTGCCATTTTCAAAACGCCGTATAGTTGTGGACGATATCTCGTACGTCTTCTATCTATCTATCTATCTATCTATCTATCTATCTATCTATCTATCTATCTATCTATCTATGAAAAAAAGTCGACTCAGGACATAAAAACAGACGAAATACCGGTAAACATTTCGCTCGGTGTGTTTGTTAACGTTTCTACGAGCTCGCCGCCTTGGACTGGGGAAATATTAAAAATGAAATGTTTTTTCAAGATCACAATCTATCATCCATTAATGGTGTTGCCCCAGCTTGGTCGCAAATCCAATGACTGAAGCTAGTAAAATAATAATATTTTATTTTCTTTTTCCTAGGATAACACATGCACAGACACGTAATTATTATACATTTATGTATGTTCCAATTTTGGTAAAATGCGATTTCGGTTCCATATTTAATTTTTTAAATTTCCACATATTTAAATTACAACATATAAAAATTAAGAAATGTAAATAATTAGAAACTTCAATTGCTATTACAACTCGTAAAACATGGAAATTGAATTTTCATCATTCTTTTATCAATATTATCAAATATATACAAAATCCTTTATGCATGTGTGTGTGTGCGTGAGTTGCGTTTATGTGTGTGTGTGTGTGTGTATGTGTTATATATAGGAAGAGTTGTTAGTATTAACTAAGAGAACGATATCGTAGACCAATATAAATCACAACAGTTACCATAACAACGGCAAATTCAACCGAAAAAATATCACATTTAAAGTACGTATTTCCCTATTTTGATGTTTCAATTATTAACTGCAGATATTAGAATTAAACTCACGCATATGTACATATATATATATATATATATATATATATATGGGAGAATATACAAATAATAACAACAGACGAGGACAGGTGGTGTAAATAACAAAAGTATATATTAGTATGACGCTCGGGAATACGGAAAGTCTTTGACGTTTCGAGCTACGCTCTTCAACAGAAAGAATACGGAGACAAGGAGAAAAACACGG
>NC_142941.1:51693830-51701330 GCF_046866305.1 Octopus bimaculoides
CGGACGTACACAGTTGAAGACGGTCAGCGAAGGGAGGTCAATGTTTCGCAGTGGAAACGAGAGTTTCGCAGTGGAAACGAGAGTTTCGCTTTCGCAGAGTTCGCCGATTTTCACATCACCGCAGTTCCACTTAAATATCAAACTCTGCAAAGTAGAAGGGGATTGCTTTTGACCTAGTGGGTGGGGTGGGGGGTCATTTCACATGTTTTTACTGCTGCAGTTGCTTCTGCTGCTGCTGCTGCTGCTATTATTGTTGCTGATGATGATTGTAATGATGGTGAGAATATGAAAGCAATTGTTAATATAAGCGTGATGAGGAAGCGAAAGGTGTGGGTGGAAGAATTATTTTTATATATATATATATATATATATATATATATATATATATATATATATCATGGCACTAAGTCGGTGACGACGACGAGGGTTCCAGTTGATCCAATCAACGAAACAGTCTACTCGTGCAAGTGAACGAGCAGTCCACAGACACGTGTAGTTCTCGGGGAGATTCAACGTGACACGGAGTGTGATAAACATGGCCCTTTGAATTACAGGTACAACAGAAACGAGAAGAAAGAGTGCGAGAATGTTGTGGTGAAAGAGTACAGTAGGGTTTGCCATCAGCCTCCTGTGGGGACTTCGTGGAGCTTTTAGGTGCTTTCGCTCAATCATAAAAACACATAACACCCGTTCTGAGGATCGAAACCGCGATCCTACGATCGCGAATCCACTGCTCTAACCACTGGGCCATTGCGCCTTACACACACACACACACACACACACACACACACACACACACACACACACACACACACACTCACACACACATATCCTCTTCGGTCATGAATGACCATAGGATTGCTCCGAGAATGTTTCCGTCCGAAGCACAAGTCCGCAGTATGGAAGACCAGCAGTCGCCGATGCATACCAGCCTCTCCTCTCCAAGCCATCGATGGTATCCAAGGGAAAGACAAAGGCTGATGCAGCTTGGAACCACTGATGTCGCAACTCATTTCTGCAACTGAGTGAACTGGAGTGAAATGCTTAGCGGTATTTCGTCTGCCGCTTACGTTCCGAGTTCAAATTCCGCCGAGGTCGATTTTGCCTTTCATCTCCTTTCGGGGTCGATAAATTAAGTACCGGTGAAACACTGGGGTCGATGTAATCGACTCATCCTCTCCCCCACCCAAATTTCAATCCTTGTGCCTAGAGTAGAAATTATTATTACACTGATGATGATGATGATGATGATGATGATGATGATGATGATGACGATGACGATGACGACGATGCTACTGATGAGGACAATAACGTCTCTTTAGTATTTATGGTGTCTCATCTTATTGCGTTGTTCGGTTCGGTTCCGATATTTATGGAGTCAGTTAATTTTATGGGGTCTGCGTTGGCTGCTGTCTGCGACGATGATGATGATGATGTTACAGTTACTTGTAGTGATGATGGTGGAGGGGTGGATTTGAATATGACAGCGGAACAGAGTGGAGGTGGTGATGGTGGTATTCATGGCGGGAGGGGCATGGATGGTAGCGCTGGTGGTGGTGGTGGTGGTGGTGGTGGATTTATTGTAGAAGCAGTAAAATATGATTCCCAGTATTGGTAGGCATAATAGCAATGGAGGTGGTGGTGAAGATGATGATGATGATGATGATGGTGATGATTGTAATGGTGAAGACTATGACGACGTTGATGGTGGTGTTGGTGGTGGTGAAGATGCAACTGCTGCTGTAGCTAATGATGATGATGATGATGATGATGATGATGATGATGAGGAGGAGGAGGAGGAGGAGGAGGAGGAAGAAGAGGAAGTAGAAGGGGAGAGTGATTGTGGTGGTGGTGGTATTGTTGATAAACTTGTTGCTGTTCCTTCTGCTGCTGCTGATGATGATGATAATGGTGATGTTCATTATCATAATAACGATGAAAATGACGATTATGGTGATGACTTTACTGCTAACGACTACGACGATGATGATGATGATGACGATTGTTGTTGCGGTGGTGGTGGTGGTGGTGGTGGTGGTGGTTGTAATTGTGTTGGTCTTAGCAGCGGTGGTGGTGGTGGTGGTGGTGGTGGAAGATGAAGGGTAAGAGGCTGAAGTGAGGTGGACAATTTTCAGCTGATTTCCCGACCTTTGCCTTTGCGTCCGTGGCAGGAATATGGCTGCTGAAATGACGGCATCGCCATTCCTTGATCTCTCCAAACAAACTGAACAAGTTTCACATCTGAAGATCCAAAACCATAAATCATTATTTGTTTGCTTAAATTCCTCTGGCCATATTCTGCCCGCCCCCCCCCCACCTACACTCTTTGCCATACACTCACGTACACACACACACACACACACACACAAACAGTCAGATTCACACACACACACACACACACACACACACACACACACACACACAGATTCATACATGCGCCCACACACACACACACATACGCACAAATACACACCGCGTGCGCATTCACACACGTACACAAACTATGCACAAGACTATATAAGTATTTACACATACGTATTAGGTATATATATGTATACACACACACACACACACACACACACACACACACACACACACACACACACATATATATATATATATATATAAGTATATATGTATATATGTACGTATGTATGTATCTGTGAATATGTATGTATGTATGTATGTATGTGTGTATGTGTGTATGGATGGTTTTATGTATGTATGTATGTATGTATGTACGTACGTAGGAATGTATGTGTGTATGGACGGTTGTATGTATGCATGTGTAGCGCACAATGCAGTTTTTAGAAAAACTTGAAACACAGATCATACGATTTGAAAAACCAAGTTAACTGAAAGTGCCAAATAGTGCGCAATTGATAAATGAAAGAAAGAAAGAAGGAAAGAAAGAAACAAACAAACAAACAAAGAAAAAAGAAGGAAAGAGAGAAAGGAAGAAGAAAAGAAAGAAATAAACAAACAAAGGAAGAAATGAAGAAAGAACCGTATCTCCGTCAGCGAAGTGATTGTTATTCATGTTACGCTGGGGTTGTAGTTTGTTTTTAATTATCTCTAACTATTCTCTCTGTGGACAGAAAATGATTTATTTTTCTTTCCTGAAGGATTAGGAATACGCGGAATGATTCACTTTCATTCTATTTTTCATCTCTCTACCAAGGAAGAAAGACCTGCAATTATATAAAAGCTTTGTATGCTGTTTGCTGGGCTAAATATATATTTTTCTACTCTAGGCACAAGGCTTGAATTTTTTTTTCTTTTTTTTTTTTTTTGGTGTGGAGGGCGGACAGTCGATTAGATCGACACCAGTACGCAACTGCTACTTAATTTATCGACTCTGAAAGGATGAAAGGCAGAGAGCAGTCAGGCTCAAGGCCGACCCAGTTGGAGTGTATGAGCAAACGAATCATATCAAGATGTTGGCTGTTGTTTTTAGCACCATCTGTAATTGCCATTAGTTTATGTGGTTACTCCTTCTAAGATATTCCGGGTCAGCTCTCTCGTTACTTTAAAAGAAGTAGCAGAAATGCTAATAACCCCTCTGTAATTAGAATTACAATAATTATAATAATGGGGTATACCACATTAATAGTATATTATTAAATGATAAGAATTTAGCAGCGAGGATATGATTCTCAGTTTCAGTAGGTGCATTCTAATTGTGAGCGATTTCAGCGTAAGGGTTTTAATGAATTGTTCAGCAGAATTTATATCCGAGAGGTGAGCGTGATCTGGAATATAGCTGTGCTATATGTATGGATGAGGAAAGGTGCAATATTTTCAGATGTTAGATTTCGGACAGACAGAAAGATATATTTCTATGAAGAATTTATATGTATTCAATTGGTCTCAGTATAAGGTGGAATGGATTTAGAAGTAATGGTTATGTAGAGAATGGATTTTTCGAATGTTGATAGAAATTTGTGTGGATAAGAGTCTCAAGGGGAATGTAGTGCAAGCATGGCTGTGTGGTAAGAAACTTGTTTCCTAACCACATGGCTTCGGGTTCAGTCTCAGCGTAACACCTTGGGCAGGTGTCTTCTACAATAGCCTCGGACCGACCAAAACATTGTGAGCAGATTTGGTTAGCGTAAATTGAAGGAATTTTGTCGTGTGTGTGTGTGTGTGTGTGTGTGTGTGTCTTTAAGTCTGTGTTCATCCCACACATACACATATACAAACTGCTTGACAACCGGTGCTGGTGTGCTTACGTCCTCGTAATTTAGAGGTTCGGCAACAGCGAACGATAGAATAAGCATCAAGCTTTAAAAACATAAGTACCAGAGTCGATTCGATCGACTAAAAATTCTTCTTGTCGGTGCCCCAGCATGGACGGAGTCTAATGATTGAAGCAAGTAGAAGTTTAAAGAACCATCTTAGAGTTTGTTTTTATTATGTCAGTGAATATCACGAACTCGAGTAAAAGAGGACGCAAGTAATTCGATATAATCCTCATAATTTCTATTAATTTTGAGGTGGTTTTCCCCTTTTTGGCCGGAAACGAAGACGAGCTCATAAAAGCCGTTAGTGTGACAGAAGAAATTACAATTAGTGTGTAGAAATAAATTAGTGGAGTTGATGGAATTTATGGTGGGTGAAGTGGAATTAGGATCTAGAAGAGAAATTGGAATTAGGACTGAGAAGTGAATTTATAATGGTTACTGAAGAGCTGAAATGAAGAATTATCTTCAAAATTGTCATGTCGTCTGTGGAATTTCAAATTTGGACAGGGTAGTAAACATGAACTGTTGACAGCGAGATTTGGGAAATACATTGAATCTTCGTAAATGTTGTCAAAGATATTTTGAAGTTCTAAGTTGTACATTTTAATGTTGTAGCCAGTGTTGCTGCTATTTAGCCCTAGGTCAATCCTGATCAAGGAGCTTTATTCTTAGAAAGCATTTTAGAATTGGCTGATTCCTCTTGCTTGCTGAAAGTGAATAAGAAAGAACCACTTTCCAAGAAGTTAAGCAAAGTTTTTACAATCAACACGGCCTCCGCGAAGCCACGAAAAGAAAAGCATTTCTCTCTCTTTGGGTTGCATCCGTTTCTAAGAATCAAAGCCGAGACTTTTATTATCTGACTGTATAAAACCATCGACTTGGGGCAACTTTTCGCATGCCTTATCATTTGAAAAAATATAGATTTGCTTGTGTTTGGCTGTCAATAGAAATCAAGGATAAACTCCCAACAGCAACAGTATTTGGTTGACGCTTACAGAGTGGAAACGCGTGCATCAATGTTATATAATTGGTTGCATTGTTAAGCCAGATTAAGAGGACTGAATTGGTTTAAACATTAAAAAAAAAAAGCAATTCTTGTGGACAAGTAGAAAGAAAATGCGCATACGGGTGGGGAGTATGAAATCAGATCAGAAAACAGAATCATATTATCTGTGAGTGTATCTGGATCATGAAGTTAGTATGCAGTTCATTGCGAACGTCCATGAGTATCTTCTATTGTCAACGAAATCCGGAACTCTTCATTGCTTATACGACGAAATTCAAAAGAGATTAACTCGTCAATTCTTCCACCTGTAAAGTCAAATAATAGAACAGATATTACGGTAAGAATATTAGATCAAATGATGAAGCAGTGACAAGATTTTCTTAAAAGGATTATCTGGATAATCGCTTTTAAATGTATACAAGAAGACCAGGAAAAAACGATTGCCAGTTGCTCACACCATTTAATATTTGCGAAATATGAACTCAGAGAAGCAGCGAGTATCGATCGATCAGCTTGTACTGAAATTTTAGATGAGGAAAGCAATTTTCTGTTCATAGTTTAAAAGAACATGATCCGTAGGATCAATCCGTATAACAACTTTAATAATCGATGAATGATCGATTGAGGAACAGATTGTGTACACAAGAAATGATTTCTGAAGCAATTTTCGAACCAAACTGTTATGAATTTACATTTATTAGAAACGTCCATACTTCCATCTGAAAAAGAAAGCTTGCGCTTAGAACTTTCATTCTGGGAACGCATCATGTCAGACAGTCCTTAGGTTGTACCGTGAAAACATACAATCAATACAAATTTTAAACACATATCAATGTTGAAATTGTGACTACGGAGAAGAGAGTGAAATACCATGATATACATTCTTTTACATTATTTACATTATTTACATTTGACGGATATTTGTCCCCATCTTGTTTGTTGTTAACACAACGTTTCGGTTGATATACCCTCCAGCCTTCTTCAGGAGTCCTGAAGAAGGACACACCATAAACACACCAGCATCACTTGTCAAGCGACGGTAGAGAGACAAACACAGACACACAAATACATACACACGCACACACATACACACATACATATATACGACGGGGTTCTTTCAGTTTTCGCCTACCACATCCACACACAAGGCTTTGGTCGGCCCGAGTGTATAATAAAAGACACCTGCCCAAGGTGCCACACAGTGGAACTGAACCCAGAACCATGTGGATGGGAGGCAATCTTGTTGCCACATAGCCACGCCTGTGCCTATATACTGGGTGTTCAGAAAGTATCTTTGCAACTGCCCTAATTTATTCTATTCTATCATCTAGATGTATTACATGCAGTTAATGGATCCCATCCGAAAGTGTTCTGATATTTCTAACAAAGTTTTATTTGTTTTCCTATAAACTCTGCTCAGTTATCCTTAGTTTTCATGTTTTCTTTCTTTTTTTTTTTCTCTAAAATTTTTCAAATTGTAAAGGTAATTTATGAATACCTTGTACAATATGCAGCGATTAGATAGATGGATGGTTCGTAAACTAAGGGGAAAGTATACATTAAATGAGATTCAGATATTTGTCCATACTCGATATATCAGAATTTCCGAGGCTTCTGAGAGATTTCATGAATTTCTGATATAAACGTGATTATCCTAAAGTGCAAAAGCATCTACTTCTTCGAGGGATGGAATAGATAGTTCCATTCGGGACTAACCAAGCAAATGATTTGGCAAATCGTAGTCAATGGGTTCAAAGTTGACTGGATTCTTTGTTGTTACTCTAGAAGAGAATAATGGCCTTTACCCAAATTTCTCCCTATATCACGGTGGTGTAATAATGATAAGTCTCTGAGAAGATCTAAAGTATTCGTGATAAGTAGATATAGTGATGCGATAGAAAAGGATAAATTTAAATGACAAGATTGGCAAGAATCCTGCCACCAAACTGAAGACTGGTCAGGTAGAGTTCTACTACGTAAGAGATTCTGAGTTTCGGTGAATTAGAAATTGTGGATGGAATTGCATTATGCACATATGAAGAGGCAAAGAATTGTTGTGCAGAAAAGCAACGACGAAATTAATAACGGGATTGCAAAATCTGCTGCTTTGATATTCTGGGAGATTTCAATCTTTCCTATCATGAGCTTAGCAGTGTTGAATTTAGCGTAGCAAATCTTAGAAAAGATGAAATACAATATTGAAGAACTGGAACTGGAAATGGAATGCACCATTTTTAAATTTAATACAAA
>NC_142941.1:51716330-51723830 GCF_046866305.1 Octopus bimaculoides
TGAAATGTTGTCATTAATTAAGAAAAAAAATTGGTAAGTAAACTCATCACCTAATAATTTCTTTTCTGTTAATTGGGTTCCCGTTCATTCATAGCAGAAAAGAAAAATAATAAAAAGACAAACAACGTAAACAAAACAACCATCACTTCCCACTACAAAAGATAAAATGCTAAAGGAATGGCGTAGGCGTTCTTACACCACCAGCAGCACCACCACCAGCACACCCATCAACACCACCACCAGCACCGCTACCAGCACCATCACCACCAGCACCAGCACCACCACAACTATCAACACCGACACCGCTGCCACCACCAACACGACGACGACCACCACCACCAGAACAAACAGCACGACCACAGCTACCACCACCACCAGCACAACCACGACCAACTGATGAAAAAAATTAATATTAATGCTTGGAGCAATTTAAATATGTAATTAAATATCAGTTGCTATAAATTGTGTAGTTTCGCCACGTATCTAAATATATAACTGCAAGTGCGCATGCGCGAGCGCATATATTATGTATCTGAAAATACATGTCTATTAGCGTATACGTTTATGTATGCATACATAAATACATACATACATACATACATACATACATACATACATACATACATACATAGATGGTTTCACGAGATATAGTCTGAAGAAAGGCTCGTACGTACTTTAAAAATATATGTACATATTATTGTATTATGAATTCATTGTAGTCATATTAATATTAATGTTTATGTTCCTGAAATAAATGGAATTCTTATGCTGCGTTGAAACAATTGTAAGTAAAAAAAAATTATAGATAATACCACAAATTGCAGTCTTTATATATATATATATATATATATATATATATATATAGAACGATTAGAAAGATACGTGTGTGTGAGTGTTCGCATATACATGCATACATATAGTAGGGCAAAAGCCATAGCCATTCATAATAAAAAGGAGTACTGGTGAAATATCCCTGTGAAAACCTCAATAGAATGTAAGCACAACAGGCCTGATATAATGATTTAGGATAGAGAAAAGGAACTGTGTACAATTGTGGAAATCAGCTGCCAAGTGGATGTTAACATAAAGCTAAAGGTCGGGGAAGGTCAGAGAATATCTATATTGAGGTATTGAGAATCTGCTGTTACTCTATCCAGATCAGAAGTTCAGGTTTATACCTGTATTTATTGGAGCCCTGGGATATGTAACACACTGTCTGGTTACCAATCTCGAGAAACTAAGCTTCTCAATATCCAAAAGGAGAAAGGTGATTCGAAGACTACAGATCCAATCCATCACTGGAACTGTAAAGGTCTGTAAAACTTTCCAGAAGTTTATGGTTTAAATATGTACGAGCAACATTAAATATGCAAATATATGCATGGGAATACATACATAAAACAAAACATACAAATCTACACATATACATACATAGCATATACTTACTTACATACATACATACATACATACATACATACATACATACATGCATACATACATACATACATACACACACATGCTTAATTTCTAATGATAGAAGACCAGAGATAATTCTTTCTTCTCCTAAGAGATTGTGTTACGTTAATCTACGATAACTAATAAATAAGTATTTAGATGTTTCTATATTTGTGTAGGGTTCCACAATTTGTAGCAGATGTTTGATACAGAACATATAAAAAGAATTAAAAATCAACAGAATATTAAAAAAAATCTTTCACGTCAGTAGAATATAATTAAATAGTTGTCGGCTTTAAGTGTCTAATTACTGGAGCACATATAACGAATAAGACTCATTTATGATGAGAGCTATTTTGTATTATGGTTTTGTTATGGTTTTATTTTCCAGTATATATGAAAATTGTTTAGTATGCCAAACCTGATAGCAGATATGATTGTGTATATATATATATATATATATATATATATATATATATATGAATATATGTATAACTGAATAGATAAATAGATGGACAGATAAATAGTAAAACAGATAAATACGTAGATATGTAGAAAGATACATGCATACCTATGTATGTACATTCGTACAGACATACATACATGCCTTCATGCAAATATTATGTATATTCCAAATGGACGTTTGTGATACAAATTAAATCCAATATAAATTATATTAGACATTCTAAGAACTACTTTGAGACTGTAAAAGAATATGAAGCACTCTCTTGGGGTAAAATAGCAGGCGGCGAGGGATTAGTTCAATGCTCTTATCCTTATTTAGTCACAAAGTAATGCTTATAAATAATTAATAAGCATATATATTTGTATATATATATATATATATATATATATATATATATATATATATATATATGCGTGAGTATGTATATATTCTGCGTGTCTATGTGTGTGTGTGTGTGTGTGTTTTTGTACGGTCGGTTTATACATTACATGTTTCTCACACACACACGCGCGCATATGCACAAACAGACATTTTATGCGCTCGCATTAATAATAGAACTACACCAAAATAGGTCAGTCTAAAAGCAAGTACTTGGCAAGAGAATTCCAGTTTTGCCGCATCAGGTGCGGTTTGTGTGGTTTGGCGTAAACACTTGATACTAATTATGCATTGTAATGAGGGTATTGCGGCCAAAGTTGGATTTATTCGTTCTCGTTCAGATTAAATAGCTGCAATTGAAGAGAGAAACAATTGGCTTTGCGACAACTGCAAATTATTTTTTGTTAAAAATAATCAAGCAATGGCTCCAAATAACATCAGTTTAATAACAATATCATGCATTACACCCAAACAAGAAGGTCATCGAACCACAATATTCTGACAACATTTCCCCGCAATAATTTTGATGACTCCTCCCTACTCCGATAACAGTCTTAAAGAACTTGATCAGTGTTAATGACAACACAAACAATAATCGTGAACAATAATACAAACACCAACCGCAGCAGCAGCAGCCAATAACAAACTTAACAGTTGTAACGATAGCTCTTACAACATTGACAACCTCCCACACATACACACAACAGACAACCTTAAACAACTCTAATATCAGGCTTAACAGAAGCCCTAGCGGCGGTAACTCTTGACACCAACGTCCCCAAACAACCGTTTTAAAAACGCATTATCGACAGCTTGACAACAAACCTATCAAATGTGCTAAACAACCCGAAACAAGTTGTAACAACATCTACATCAGTGGGTTTGGCAATAAACCCGGCAGTAAGAGTAGGGATAACCCCAAACAACAATAACCTTAGGTTATTAGCACCATACTCATCAACAATCCTTATAATTGTAATCACGAAGTCAAATGCAACCCGAAATAAAGACCCACACAATGACATCAACACCAATAAGTGGTTCGCAACCTTTTTAATATCCGGACTAGTTCCAAACTTGGGGGTTTTTTTCTGGTCGCCGCGTCGAAAAAAGTAAGTTTAAGAAAAACTTATACTCATAGAAGGAAGAAGATATCTAATCTAGATGGCATTCCACAGCAAAAGACAATGATAACATTGCGAAAGGGTATGCTGTAATAGCAGAATTCCTGAAAAAGTGAATATCTGTAAAAATTCGTGCCGCATGATATCTATCTATCTATCTATCTATCTATCTATCTATCTATCTATCTATCTATCCATCTCTCTCTCTACATACATAAATATCATATATAAATATATATATATATATATATATACATATATATATATATATATATATATATATATATATATAGGGAGAATTCACAAAAAAAAACAACAGACGAAGACAGGTGGTGTAGAAAACAAGCAGATGTATTAGTATAACGCTCGGGAATCGAAAAAGTCTTTAACGTTTCGCGCCTACGCCCTTCCACAGAAAGGAACACAGAAAGAAACAAAGAGAGAAACAAGGAGAGAAAAAAAAATATGTGTAGTGGTTAGTGATCTATCATGGTGAATATATATATATATATATATATATATATATATGTATATATATATATATATATATATATATATATATATATATATATATATATATATATATATATATATATATATATATATATATATATATATATATACCTGGATATATATATATATATATATATACCTGGGTGTGCATATGGATATATATATGTATCCATATGTATATATGTGTACATATATCTATGTATATGAGTGTGTGTCTATGTGTTCATGTGTATGTACGTGTGTGTCGCCGTATGTATACACACAGACGCACACACACAAACACACACACACGCACACACACGCACACACACGCACACACACAGAGATTTATAATTTCACTGAAACTATGGCATTCCGCGGAATCAATTTGTCATCAATATATATATATATATTTCGACATTTCCTCTCCCCTTCTACCTGCCCACCCCCCGGGGCCCATTGTTAGCTAACGAACTTCGACACAAAGCTGAAGAGATAACCATTAATAAAACATCAACGTCTGAAACACTGACGGGTACAATCAACCCAGCACTGAAGCACGCATTAAACACCAGCAGATTCTTACTACCACCGAGACAAACCACCACCACCACCATCACCATCACCATTACAGCCACCATCATCACCTCCACCACCATCTTCACCAACATCTGCACCACCACCACCACCGCCACCGCCATCACCATCATCGGCACCATTACCATGACCATCACCACCGGCGCAGTCACCACCGGCACCATGACCTCCGCCACCAGCACCACTATCACGACCACCACCACCATCTCCACCGTTAACCATAACAATCACCATAACCATCACCATCTTCACCACCACCAACACCACCACTGGCATCACCCACCCACACTGACATCACCACGACCACCACCACCGATATACTGTCTTGGTAATGTAAAATCACCCTTATTTTCGCCCCATCGCCCCCTGTTGATGGATTCTACTGCCACCATCGCCGCCACACCAACTCCTCCGCCATCTTTCCATTTACCCCCCCCCCCCAATCGTTACCAATAGTTCAACGATAACCTAATGAGAATTGATGTGTATTTCATTACAACTACAATAAGAGTGCCTTGTTGTTGTTGTTGTTGTTGTTATTGACAGTTATCGGCGTTCACGCAGATGTTAGCGTTGCTTAATTGGATGTGTTTGTTTTTGTTTTTGCTTTTGTTTTTACTATTTGACGTTGCTGTTGTTGTTCATGATGATGATGATGATGATGATATCGTTGTTATTGTTTATTTCTATGTCAGCTTTTGTCTTTTTTTTTTGTCTTTCATTTTGGTCCGGTTTCGAGTATTCGGCTAAGGTTTTCTTCTATTCGTTTCACATAACAAGAGCAGCCATGTTTTACATTTAAATGTTACCGTTTTTTTGCCCTCCTCCGCCCCCTCCGCTTCCTTCTTCTTCTTCTTCTTCTTCTTCTTCTTCTTCTTCTTCTTCTTCTTCTTCTTCTTCTTCTTCTTCTTCTTCTTCTTCTTCTTCTTCTTCTTCTCCTCCTCCTTTTTTTCTTTCTCTTCTGTTCTTTCTCTTTTCCCGCCTCTTTTACGACTTTTTTTCGTGTTTCAAGATTCATTCCTCAGCCGCAGCTACTTCTACAGATTAGCGTAAGAGAAATTTGAAGTTAATAAAGTAATAACGAGAGGGAAAATTTAATTTCTTTCTTTTTCTTTTCTATTTTTCTTCTTTCTTTTTTCCATTTTTCTTTTTTCTTTTTTTCTTTTTCCTATTCAGAATGTTAACCCCATTTTTACTTTCAGAGAATTCTACATATATTCAAATTTAGATATTATTTTAACTTTTAATTTATTACCTCCGCTTTTGGCTAAGGCGGAGGTATTGTTTTCAGTCGTGTTTGTTTGTTTGTGTGGCTTAGTGGTTAGGAGTGTTGGACTCATAATCGTAAGATTGTGGTTTCAATTTCTGGACCGAGCGACGCGTTGTCTTGTTGAGCAAAGCACTTCATTTCACGTTGCTCCCGTTTGCTCAGCTGGCAAAAATGAGTCATCCTGCAACGGACCGGCGTCCCGTCCATTGGGGGAATATATACGTCATGTAAACCGGGAAACCGGCCCCTATGGGTCGGTATGACTCGAGAAGGTAACATTAACTTTTGTTAATGATTCATGTCTGGCCAAGCGAAAGTTTCCTCCAAGAGTTCATGGCACCTACTATAACGGATATATGTTTCTTTTTTGTGGTTCTTTGTTTTGCTCTCGTTGCAGCCATATCTCTGTCATTGTAACATGACGAAGATGGTCGTAAAACTGTAGTTTTTTTATGATGGTATGGGCATTGGTTGTTGTGGTGGTAATACGTTTGTTTTTGTTGTTTGTAACATATTGTTGTTGATGTTGCTGCTAATGCTAGCCTCATAGTCGTTGCTGCTGGTGATACCAGAGAGGGCGACAATAATGGCGGTGTTATTGTCACCCTTACCACCGAAAATTCTATTGTCATCGCTAACTTTTTACGTTGTTGTTGTTTTCCTTCTTCCATCAGATCTGTATGGTAGTAATAAACGCGTTCATGCTGGTAATGTTTGCGTTTATGGTAGTGAAACAGCGGCAATGCGATAGTCACATTCTTCCTACTGTCTCTCCATTTTCACTTGCTATCACGATAGACGCCGTATTGTTGTTGTTTCTTTCTCTTAAAACATTCCAAAACACAAAAAATATTTTGACAAAACAATTTTATCCCCTTAGAGGATAATAAGTATACGGAACTGAAACCTCTGTCCGCACTTGTAATCAACAAGAAAACAAACAATACTTGAAGGTAACAAATACCCATTCAATAGGGAAAATAAACAACAATTTTAAACAAAACTAATGGAGTGATGAAATCAGGTGACACGTAGTCAGTTTGTTCTTCTTTAGGATTATGTTTCGCATTACACGATATATATATTTATTATTCATGTAGAGATTCTTTCAAGTATTGTAGAGAGGAAAGAAAATTGAAGTTGAATTAATAATAATGGTGAGATGGGAAGAGGAAAAGATTTCTCTGGTTGTTAACCTTTAAATTCGTCGACCGTGAAATGAGTTCTGTCACTTCCAAGAAAGGTTCTGCCCTGCACGAAAACATACAATTTATTTTATTCTAAGTATTTTTTAATCTTTTCTTTTTCTGCTGCAAACCATTGCTACTTTCTTCATGAGCCAATAACAGAGATTTATGTGCTAGAAACAGCTGCCAATTTTTCTTCAAATCTCACTCAACAATCTTACAATGGGAAAGAAGTACACTTTGGATAACGTAAACTTAGATGTTAATGTTAGTATTTAAAAAAGAATAGGCAAAACAATACAAGCTACAACAAACGATACAACTTAACGGTCACTACATGGTAAAAGTACAGCTCGTCGACATGTATTATTTCTTGTGTGTGTGTGTCTGAGTTTGTCCCCACAGCATCGCTTGACAACCAGTATTGATGCGTTTGCATCCCCGTAAAGTAGTAGTTCGGTAAAATACGCCGATAGAGTAAGTAGCAAGCTTAAAAAAAAAAAAAATTACTGGTGTCGATTCATTCGACTA
>NC_142941.1:51728830-51736330 GCF_046866305.1 Octopus bimaculoides
TCTGTTGGTGTCTTTTGCCGAACCGCTAGTTTGCGAGTACTTAAACACACCAACATTGGTTGTCCAGTGGGAGTGGGGGTGGTAGGGAGAAACATAGAGACAAAGAAAGAGAGAAACAAACAAACACACACACATATATATACATACACATACATATAGATTTATATATATACGGCGGGCTTCTTTTCAGTTTCCGTCTACCAAGCCCACAAACTAGACTTTGGTCCGCCCGAGGCTATATAGTAAAAGGCGCTTGCCCAAGGTGCCATGGTCTGGGATTAAACCCGAAACCTTGCGGTTGGGAAGCAATCCTCTTAGCACATAGCGATGCCATATATGTATATGTATATATATATGGATGTATATGTCGTTGCTATTATGTTAAACTGTCGTATGTCCAAATTTGGTCAAATGCGTTTTTCTTTCAATATTTAATTTTGTTTGCAATAGTCGTTCTTTTGGTCAAACTATCGTATCTCCGGCTGCTATAGATGGAAGGTAAGAAAATTGTCGAAGTGTAGCACAATGGTTTAGCATTTTACAAAAGTGTAGTAAGTCCCACATACGACAGGTTTTGCAAAACTATTTCTGACTGAAAATATCATACATGCATGGAGTTAGGATTTTATGCATCCAACGAAGTAGTATTGCTTATCTGAAACTGTTGCTAACGTAAAAAAAAAGAAAAAATGTAATGGCGAAACTATTTTTTCGCTTTCAGAATTAGCAACGTTTTGGATTGCAACACTTTTGCATAACAACAACGATATATATATTGAATTATAGCCTGTCAATGAGAAAAAGGGTGTCCTAAATGCAAGTTGTAAAGTATATTATTGATTAACACTGAAATTTCTTGTTTCCGCATTGTGGTACTTATTTGAATGGTGACTTCCAAGAGATCCCTCACAGGAACTTAGTGGCCCTTCTGTCCTTCTGTCCGTGCTTATAACTGGTCAATATGTCTTTTAAATCAGTATTGCAAGAAAGACTTCTGAATTCTCTCGTTATAAGTATACGTGAATTTTATATATATATATATATATATATATATATATATATATATATATATATATATATATATATATATATATATATATATATATATATACATACATATATATATCCAGGGTCGTTTTTCTCTTGTTACGTGTCTTGTTTTCCATTTGTTTCTTTCGTTGTTCGCAAAAACCGTTCGTATTTCATGTTTTCAGTTTTAGTATTTCATGTTGTTTACGTTCTGTAGTGTCCTGTGCCCATATATGCATGTGTATATACAAATATATGTACGTACATATATATGTGTATGCATGCATATATATTTATATATTATTCATATTATTACATACCTGAACGCCACGCATCCATTTCCAAGTATATATATATATATATATATATATATTCAAGGCTTGAATATGGTACTTATGCGAAGGCACCCGAATATCACATCCCAAAAGGATGGGTGATTAAAATCAAACAATAAGCAACACGGATTTCAAAAGTGATTGCAGTACGCACGTTTCATGCTACTTCAATTTATTTAAGTAATGTGAGCATTACCTTAAATGCAATATGAAAAGCAATCTTCAGCTGCACGAAAAAATGCAGAAAAAAGACATATTACAAATGTGGCAACATATTAAAACCAAGTGGGAGAGAGCATACATAAAATCCAATATATATATATATATATACAGTGAGAGAGGAGGAAGTGGGAGGTGACCTAGCTATACACGCATGCACACAGGCAGACACACACACACACACACACACACACACAACACACATGCAGGATAAAAGTAAGGTAGTTGACTACTAGCTAGGTATTTATCGAAATTTACACGAATGCCCATAATACCTGAATGATGTAGAATAACACTCAAGATAATGTATGAACGCATGCATCATCAAATTAATTGGCTTAGGCTGGCGCTTCTCCCGCGACGATTGGAATTCGACAACGCTCCAAAAATATAAAAATCAAAAGTAAAGCGTAGCTTCTGTAATAATTATTAAAAGGGACATAACTCCGAGAGTATTAAATTTAGAATCGATATTATGGTCCTGAGAAAGAAATTTTTAATAAATTCTCGTTAATTATAATTAATTATATACATAATTAACAACAAGTCATTAAATCTTTCCTTCCCTCGATAATTATCAGCCTTTTCTATCTAAGGCTCGTAATTAACTCAAGATTAATGCGTATGTATGTATGTATGTATGTATGTATGTATGTATCTATCTATCTATCTATCTATCTGTTTATCTATCTATCTATCTATCTATCTATCTATCTATCTATCTATCTATCTATCTATCTATCTATCTACCTATTTATCTGTTTGTCTGCCTGTCTATCTACATTGCTATACACACACACACACACACACACACACGCATATGTATAATTTATTTGTGAGTGTGAGATCGTGTTAGTGTATAAGTATTTATAGATAAGTGAGGATATATATTCAAAATACCAGCACACTCACATACACATATATCCATAAATATATAGACATACGTGTGTATATATATACACACACACACACACAAAAACGTATATTTGTGTATGTATATATATATATATATATATATATATATATATATATATATATTTATATATATAAATTCATAGGCACACACACACACACATACACAGACACACACACACACACACACACACACTCATATCTGCACACTTGCGCGCGCACTCATTACTCTTGTGTTGACTACGAACGTTAACGAAATACAAAAACAGGTGTGGGGAGATCCAGAATTTATTTAACGACACGGCGTTAATTATGCATGCTGTTAATTATAATTAAACATTGTTAATTATAATTAACAAATCGTTAAATATCCCTTTCTCTTCCTCATTACCTTCCTCATTAAACCTAATGCACTAATAGTTATCTACTTGTGAATCATGATGCACCCCACGCGGTATTTGTGCAACCTCTACTCATCAACCCTAGATCCAAGTTTCTCTCCGACATCTTTGGATGATATTGTTAAATTATTCAGTAAGACGTGTAGCTTTTCGTTAAACTGGTTTTAATCGCTGAAAAATCTTGAGAAGCATTACATATACTAATGGGTATTTAGAAATAACTGCAGAAGTATCTATGGCATTTTCTTGGCGGAATACAAATGTAGTTGGCACCATAAAGTTATTTAAATCCAGTGACGTAGAAGCACGTTTATTCTAGAGTATTCCGTTTGTTGACGTTATAGTATTTGTCTATTTGGAGTTGTCCGTATTGCAGGAAGATAAATTGGTTGTGTATTTAATATATTTAATATATATCCGCTATAGCAATTCGGCAGAAAGATTCTATACACGCACACTCACATACATAATTACACGCACACATATATATACGACGGGCTTATTTCAGTTTCCCTCTACCAAATCCTTTCACAAGTCCTTGGTCGGTCCAGGTGTATCGTAAGAGTTATTTTGCCTAGATGCCACGAAGTGCGACTGAGCCCGGAACCATGCAAATCTTTTTTGGTTTGTAAAATAAAATATATTAGATATGTATCAGGATTCCTTCCAGGGGCCCTATTATCGATTTCTTCAACAATCAGGTTCATCAAATTCGATAAAACGACGTAGGAGGTGTTAACTAACAACTCCACAAATACACCCAGAGACATATATATATATATATATATATATATATATATATATATATATATATATATATATATATATATATATATATATATATATATATATATATATATATATATATATATATATATATATATATGTATGTATACGTGAATATTCAAACACATACGCATATTCGTACATTCATATAAACACATATACACACAAGAACACGCACACATAGACACTACGCAACAAATTAATGCGCACACAAGCCCAATTACTCTTCCGCCTACGGCCTCTAACCTCCCCGTTAGACTTCCGGTCATTCAACGGTCAACTCTATGGCTAACTCAACGTTGGCATTTACACCATCATTGCACTTTATCTTTCGTTTTTGGCACGTCTTTTTCTACTCTCACTCCACTTGAAAGACTACCCCAGTGTAGGATAGTGTCCAAAATGTCATACCAATTAACTTTTTCCTTTTCTCTGCGTATGAAACTTAAAATGTTGACGGTGAACTTTTCCGGTTTGGAATTTAACACACACACACAAACACACACACATATGCAAACACATACACTCGCGCGTGTATATGTGTGTGTATATGTTTATATGCATGTACGAATATGCGTATATGTTTGTATATTCATATATATATATATGCATGTATGTATCTCTCTCTCTCTCACTCTCTCTCTCTCTCTCTCTCTCTCTCTCTCTCTCTATATATATATATATATATATATATATATATATATGTATGTATGTATATACATGTATATATTTGTATGTTCATATGCATATATGAGTGTAAACATATATATGTGTATGTGTGAGTGTATGTTTGTATGTGTTTATATCTAGCATTGCACTGCACTGAAGCAGTATAATGCTAGATAGCGCATGTAAGCGAAGTTCTTTATCAGAGAGTGCACAACAGGTCAGTAGGTAGTTGGTGCTATGAATTTGTGTCTATGTAAAAATAAAGAAACGGGAAGGGAAATAATGGAATCACAAACGTACTACGTACACAAAACAACAAAACACGAAATATTTAACACAAAGAAGATACATACACACACACACACACACACACACACACACACACACACATACACACACACACACACACATGTATATATATATATATATATATATATATATATATATATACATACATATATATTTATATACACATACATTCAGATACATACATGTGTACATATATATATATATATATATATATATATATATATATATATATATATATATACATACACAAATTCTATGCAGTTTTATACGTTTGTGTGTGCGTCTGTATGTGTTTCTGATATTGAGTAATATCTCCTCACACGTTTACTTGACGAAAATATCCACATGCACAACAATTTCATATAATATATACACATAAAAATCTACGTAGAGATGAATATTTTCATCGGAAAAAAATACAAACAAATGAAATATAATAAATACACTTTATAACCTCCTTGAATAAATCCAATTATCTTCTTGCTAAACTTCAAACAGAATCACTCCACAGACCGTGAATTTTCGCCATTGAACCTGAACATTTCAAGGATTTTTTTCCAATAATCCATCTTTGCATAGTTTCGTTTATGAGAAGAACTCTGCCATTTCGCCCTATGTCTGAATCGATTTTCAAACCGCGACACGTATGCACACGTTCTGACTGATATACAGATATACATACCGACATAGATACATGAATAAATACAGTGTCATAGACCTAAGCGTGTGTGCATTTACATATGTATACATACACACCCACACAAACACACACACACACACACACATATATATATATATATTTAAATATGCATATATCTATGGATATGTTTATATATATATATATATATGTACGTATATATATATATATATATATATATATATATATATATATATATATATATATGCACACGCACATAAAAAAATATATATATTTAAATATGCATGTATGGTATGTATACATACGCATACACATACATGCATACATACCGCCACACACACATATATACATAAATATGTGCTTATATACATGTACGTGTGCATGGAAATACACACATATTGATATCTATGTTTGTTGATTGCACAGAGACACACGCACACGCACACAAGCACACACACACACACACACACACACACGCGCGCACGCACGCACAAATGCATACACATTGTTCGCTTTAATCGTTATGTATCCAAAGTCCATGGCTGACCGTCTGCTGCTATTTATAGCAGGTTTTCCACACCGGCTGAATGCTCGATAATCCACAGAAACATCTTGGTGTCCCAGAAAGTTATTCTATCGTAAATACATGCTTATTTCTCTATGAGTGAGTCTATTCGATATTCGTTATTCATTCCTCATATACCTTGGCCATAACACCATCTGAGTGCTTATTAACTGTGGAGAATTTTCGAGGTATAACGTCATCGTTTAGGCGATCTAAGGTGCTACTTATGGAGTATAATGAAAGAGCATGGTCTTCTGCTTAGATGTATTGAGCTTGCAATTATAGCATCCTAGGTTCGATTCGTGTGCCAGCTGATACATTGACTGGAGGCATTACCTTTCACGTTGCACTAGAGTGTTCAATTTAAAATGAGTACCAACCTCGTCTTTGTGCAATCTGCCCCACCTCTAACTCTCATATCTTTGGAGATCCGCTGTGTAGAGGGCTGGAAGGGTCCAGAGAGTGTCTATGTTTGTTTATGAGCCAAGCATCATCACGGCCAGCTATTACAATAACAAAAAAAAAAAGCGCATCAGCTCCAACAAATGTTGGGTCCTCACTTGACGCCATTGATGCAAGCATTGGATTGGATTGGATTGCCTATGAGGATGAAGGCCTTAGCATGTGCTCTCCACCAATCACGGTCTGATGTACATGTCGTTAATTTGAGCTTGAAATCATAATTACTCGATGAGCCAACTCTGCCAGGCTGGCTCGACATGGTTTGGTGGAGGGGCGCAGTTTATATATTCCTACCCAGGTGTAGTTAAGTCAATTATATTGACCCCAGTGCTCAGCTGGTACTTATTTTATCGACTCCTTAATATTATAAGTTAAAGTCGGCCTCGACAGAATTTGAACGCAGAACTTAATGACGGACGAAATACTGCTGTGCATTTCGTCCGGCATGCTAAACATTCTGCCAGCTCGCTGCAGATAAAACGATGTTTATTTTCATGTTCTAATTTAAACCTTTTTATCTATCTTTCCCCAATTTCATTCATATGTCATTGTGTGTGTGTGTGTGTGTGTGTGTGTGTGTGTGTGAAAGTGTGTGCATGTATGTGTAGGCGCGCGCGTACCAGAATATGTAGATCAATATGCGTAGGAGTGAGTGAGTGAAGGAAAGGTATGTGTGTGTTTGGTAGAAGAGATAGAGAAAAAGTGAGTAGGAGGGAGAGAGAGAGAGAATCAGGGAGAACAGGAGAGAGAGAGTGAGAGAGAGAGAGAGAGAGAGAGAGAGAGAGAGAGAGTGTGAGAATGGAGATAAAGAGAGTGAGAGAGGCGGAAAGAGAGAGACGAGAAAGAACGACGAGAGAGGGAAAAGATCAATGTGTGAGCAAGAGAGAAGAATGAGTGTATATATGTGTGTTTATATGTGTTTGTGTGTTTGTTTGAATTATGAACGAGCATATGAGTATTTAAAGAGAAGAGTACATGTGTGTGTCTGTGTGTCTGTGTGTGTGTCTCAACGAATGTGTATGCACACGCGTATGAACGTGAGTATATTTGTGTCTATATATATATATGTGTGTGTATGCGCATATAGGTGTGCGTGTATTCCTGTGCATGTCTACGTCTGTGCACGTGAATGTAGGTATATGAACGTATACGCTT
>NC_142941.1:51741330-51743830 GCF_046866305.1 Octopus bimaculoides
CTGCCAGAGGTGATTACTGAACCAGAGCAGTCAAGGTCGACTTACGACGGTCAACCAAAGAAGAACCCCCTCTCCTCTCTCTCTCTCTCTCTCTCTCTCTCTCTCTCTCTCTCTCTCTCTCTCTCTCTCTCCCTTCTCTCTCTTTCAGTCACTTCTTCGCTCACTGTCTCTTTCTCTCCATGTATGTAAATAAACGGTGTGTAATTACAAAGGGAAACGGTAACATTCGGTTATTTTAATAGTTCGTGTATCTGTAATAGAGCGAAACAAATATCGCAATAGCAATCAAAAAAGAAGCACCAAATGAAAACATTCGTTTTTTTTCTTCTAATAAATAATCTTCCTCCATTTTTCCGTTCGGAATTTGCAGCTGTTGATATTGGTGAGTGAGTTTCTTTCGTCTTCTCGAAGCATTCCTAAAATGGAACTCGGAATTGGCAAAGGGTAAGTCATCGGTATGAGAATATATAAATCCTGGTTTCGGAGGAGCACAACTTCTCGCAGGACAGAAACAGCAGTTGTTAGTTGTGCTGCGAAAAGTCTCAAAGATTGATAACAATTGTTCCAAGTCTTCACCATCCTTATTGCACATCACACATTCATTCGTAATGTCGTACTGCTTTTCATAATTTCGCGCTGGTTTCAATGTATTTTCATACGTATTATTTGCTGTGAATAAACCAATATCATTAACATTAACATTCTTGAATCTTTTCCCGCTAGGTGATTCTTCCTCTCGTATGGGCTTGGTATAAAGGGATCTCGTTTTGTTTTCCAGTTTTTCACAACCAGCCGACGTCGTTATATTAAGTGCATTAGCACTCTTATCACTTTGTTTCTTCCTAAAGGATTCAGTTTTATCGCCATAATTTCCCATTTTTTTCTCTTCATCCATATTCTTCAGAATTATTTCCTTCCAGTGATCGTTGCAAAGCGGTATTTTCCTCTTTCAGAACTCCATTCCTGTGTTTCAGTAATTCTTCCCTTTCTTTGATTTTAATTGCTTTCTCAATTTCCGTTTTTAATCTCTCTTCCAAGGAAGAAATTTCTTCCGACAGTTTATCTCGTAGACATTTCGTGTTATATTCCGATTTACGATATTCTTCATGCAAATTATACAAGTTATCTATGTTGATATCTGATTTTGTTAAATCCTTTTTTATTTCCGAAGATACGGCAAGATCAAATATATTATTGTTTTGATTGTTATTCAATAAATCATTAGATATTGTTTCAAGGGCTTTCTCAACCTTCCCAAGCAGACTCTTTTTCCTTTCCAATTTCTTGTAGATCCCCCAAATATTTGTCTTCTGTGAATTATTAATATCGTCTGTAGCGTCGTCTTCTGGTAGAATTAAGGCTTCTCGATCAAGAAGATTCGCCATATTGCCACAAAAGATGTTTTCGATTAAATAAGTTTTGCTGTTTCTCACTTTACTCCGCCCACTCTCCCCTTCACTCCCTCTTCGCATATATATAAATATATGTAATACTTCTGATCAGATATTTACATTAAGCTTAAAAGCGTAGCGCCACGCAAGGCATACATTCCTAGTGTTGTAACTGTTTAGACAAGCGTAACATCTGTCTGAGATAACAAAGATGAATTTCGAAAGAAACTAAAGAATCTTTGTGAAGAAATCCACCTTGATTATATTTCATTTATGGTAAACAAAGCGCCATCTTCGAATGAATTAGGATAAACATGCGATTAAAGATGGATTGACTGCAATGAATCATGTTAAGATATCCTTGATTTTTTACACCTTAAAGATAAGATGTCTTCCTTCCTTACCGTTCTACATAAAAGGGAACTGAATATCGGACATAATATAAAAAAACAATATTATATATATATATCAAAAATAGAATTGATAATAATAATAATAACAGCTTCTTTCCTCCTAGGGACAAGGTGATCCAAATGGATACGGCGTCTCGTTTTGTTTACAAAACTTCACGATAAAAATTCAATCTCCAAGAAAATTACGTCATAAAGACATGACGTAAAACTATGGAATAAACCAACGCTGAAAACGTAAACGCGCTCGCGCGCACGCACACGCACACACACGCACGTGCATGCACGCACACACAGAGATAAACACACTTACACACACACACAAACACGCAGGCGCATTCACGCATGCACGCACACTCACACACAAACACATGCGTCTACGCACATACGTGCACACACACACACACACATTTTCAAAATATGAAAGGAGAAGATGGTCCCATGAGAGAGACAAATTGATGTTAATCAGCCTGTTAGAAATAGCAGCCAAATTTAATTCAAATCACATCAGTATCGACTTAGAAAACAACACAATGGACTTTGTGATGTGTGTGCGTGTGTGTGTGTGTGTGTGCGTGTATGTGGGTATTGAGAAGCAGTGGTGGCATTTATTCGTTAGCATCGACCCCAGTATTTGACCGCTAATTTATTTCATCACCACCAAAACTTAGACTGGATAAAGTTGACCATGGCAAGATT
>NC_142941.1:51751330-51768830 GCF_046866305.1 Octopus bimaculoides
AACCCAGTTCCCGCGTTCTTTTCCTACAAATATTAAATTTACCAGAACCAAAAAAAAAAATCTAAACTTATTAAATAAGCAACTTCAAGCCAATCATCGTTATAAGAAATAACTTACAATTAAGCAACAGCTGTCACCACTTTGAACAATCTAATCACAAGTAATCCAGCTAAAACAGTTGCGATAACAGTAATAACAATTAATGCACACTTAATCAGTCGTACAACGCTGAAGCACTTATTTATGAGGCAGACATCAACTCTTCCGATCCCGCAGATTATGTTGGTATGATGGGAAATAGATGCGAAGAAAGATATTTCAAGTTTTAATTTTTGCTAGAATATATTATGGGCATAACAGGGAAACAGTACTATTTATGACAAAAATCGAAGATCTTTGAAAAATATAAACCATAGAGAAATTGGCCTATATGTTGATTATGGAGGGCAAGGAAAAATCTCATTGTCCTCAGCAAATCTGTTGGCTACTTAAATTTCAGTTCGAGATTTTCTGATAAGTATAGGCGTAGGAGAGGTTGTGTGGTAAGTAGATTTCTTACCAACCACATGGTTCCGGGTTCATTCCCACTGCGTGGCAACTTGGGCAAGTGTCTTCTACTATAGCCTCGGGCCGACCAAAGCCTTGTGAGTGGATTTGGCAGACGGAAACTGAAAGAAGCCTGTCGTATATATGTATATATATATATATATATATATATATATATGTGTGTGTGTGTGTGTGTGTGTGTGTGTGTGTGTGTGTGTGTGCGTGTGTGTGTGTGTGTGTGTGTGTGTATGTTTGTGTGTCTGTGTTTGTCCCCCAACATCATTTGACAACCGATGGTGGTGTGTTTACGTCCCCGTAACTTAGATAGAATAAGTAACGATAGAATAAGTACTAGGCTTACAAAGAATAAGTCCTGGGGTCGATTTGCTCGACTAAAGGCGGTGCTCCAGCATGGCCGCATTCAAATGACTAAAACAAGTAAAAGAGATATTTCGTGAAATATTTACTAAAACTTTGCAAATATTTTTTTTTGTACACTAGGCTCTCAAGCCCCGAGATTTTGGAGGAGGGAGCCAGTCGATTAGATTGACCCCAGTGCGCAACTGGTACTTAATTTATCGACCCCGAAAGGATGAAAAGCAAGGTCGACCTCGGTGGAATTTCAACTCAGAACGTAAAGACATATATATATATATATACACATAACAGTGATTGTGCGTGTGACCATGTGTGTAAACTCTGGCCAATTCAAGTAATACATTATGGTAAGTTAGAAAGTCTACTTGACAGCAATAAACTTAATTAAAATAGAATTAAGAGAAGGTAATAGCCAAACTATAATTTTTAAATATATTTCCTACTCAGATTTTGGAATGACAACAAAGCAGAGATGATACCATAAATGTAATCTCAAATTACATAACAAGAGAAGAGCAAATTAACTTTCTGAATCTGCATGGCAGACAAGATCTTCATTAAATTATTTTAACCACCTGAAATACGAATAGCTTGCGGGGATTTTTGTCTTTTCGTTGTTTTTCGTTTTTTATTTTGTTTATGATTTTCTTCATCCAGCTTCTTATTTATTCTTGAAGTTACAGCTTCGGTTGGTTTTGAAGGCATCACTTAGTTATTTCTGGACAATTTTCCAAGGAAATATCAGATCATCTGTAAACAGCACTACAAATTACATGATAGACTTTATTATTTCAATTTAATCCTTATTACTTGTGATTGCTTTTCGTTGCCAGTCTTTGCTTTTGACTAAAAGTACTGTCGTCTATACTATTTCTCTCTTATTCGTATGAAAGCGATGGACAGAAAGCGAGAAAGATGAGGTGGAGTGACCATGAGAAATGGATGGAGAGAGAGAGAGAGGGACAAAGAGAAGGAGGGAGAGAGAGAGAGAGCAAAGCCAACGGTCTCAATAATCGTCTCTTCTTCTCTGCATCTCTTGTGATATATTCTGCCTGCGGTAACCGATATTATATCATGTTAAGCGGGAGCGGATTAATTGCAAAGGGAGCGAGAAGGCTATCGTCTATAAATGCCGGCTATTATTTATCTTCCAGGTAAAGCATTGCTATTGGGTTGGTTTGGTCGACATGTATCTCAGTTGACACACGGATAATGAGCCGCTAATGAAATGTAGTGCCAAGTCTCTCATTAGCGCAGTTGTCATTGGTTTAGAGAGACGAGAACATTACAAGCACACCATAGACATTTCTCAAATCCTATGAAAGAAATTGCAGTCATTCTGCTTTTATTTATTTATTTATTTATTTATTCCTTATAATTATGGCCACTGAGATATGATTGATAAGAGTTCTACCAGAGATTGGAAGGAATTGGCGAAATTATAAGGTATTAGTTAACGTAGCTTGTTCTAATAAGTGGAAATTGAAAGGCCAATATTGGCAAGAAATATTTGTTTACTGGGAACGACTGTCCACTCGTATAGGTTTCTGTAAAGTTACATTATACACGCTAATTGTACTTACACCGGGAGACTTAGTACATAAGGTCACTCGACATGCAAGAAATAGCAGGCATAAGTCTCTCCTATTACGTTGTACAGTATTAGGCTAAAACAACAAGACATGAGTTGACATGAGATAATGTGATATTGGGTGTACAGTTTCTAAAGGAAAAAGATGAGATGATCATCGTTGAGTCTTTGACCGTATGTGTTCTCAGAGAGGTAGGATTTTGGGAGTGGACAACGACAGCATTAAGAACAACGGTAATAAGACAAATAAGTCTAAATCTTTGCTCACCGAATGATGTATAAGAAATATATTGGTTGGGGCCAGAAAAGATAAGGATGGAAAGGCTTACTTGAAATGTCGAAGGATCTTACCAGAACGTCTGGTGTTCTTCCTCAAACAGTTAAAATAGCAAACATACACCATTCTGAGTTGACAACCTTCTTCCGTTTATGTGGAGATTCTTGATACACACCCATGCGTTTTTCTTATGAACGTCTTCAACTAAATAAAAGGCATTCTATCACATGTTGTATGTATTTACACACACACGCAAACACGCACAAACACACACACATAGTGAGAAAGATATACATATGCATGTGTATATATAGTTATATATATGTGTGTGTGTGTGTGTGTGTGTGTGTGTGTACATAAATAGATATGTATATAGCAATATACACAATCGCATATATATCTCTACATACATACATACATACACACACACACACACACACACACGCACACACACACACATATATATATACCTATATGGATGGATGCATACATACAAACAGATAGACAAACAAACATATATAAATATATATATATGTATATATATACATGCATGCCAGTGAGTTTACTCACAGACACTCACACACACAACATACATGGATGAATAAAATTACTTTAGTTAAAATATTTTCTGTACAATGTACGTATGTATGTCTGCTCAAACACCACCGAAGTGAATGCCACAGAAATTGAAATGAAATCATTTACATTGAATGGTAAACCACATTTTATTTCAGATATTTTAAATCTCCAAGAGCGAGGACACTAATTGCATAATTTCTATGCAGACTATAAACATTTAAAGGGTTTAGCCTCTACTGGCAAATATCAAATATAAATGCTGGTCTATAATCTTCTGTTTCAATCTCGAAAGTTTCTCAGCGTTCAACTCGTTTTTCTCATCAACATGTCGGCCACTCACACGAAACTGTTTGTGGTAACGTTGTTTTTGTGAACAACACAAATAAACACATAGGCACATATATAAATACATACACATGTACACGAATACGCATAAA
Organism: Octopus bimaculoides; assembly: GCF_046866305.1. Classification (NCBI taxonomy): domain Eukaryota; kingdom Metazoa; phylum Mollusca; class Cephalopoda; order Octopoda; family Octopodidae; genus Octopus; species Octopus bimaculoides. The sequence goes on from NC_142941.1 coordinate 51,755,139, forward strand.
CAAACACGAATCTAACACACATATATGTACAGTACATATGGAAATGCATACCATACGGGCAAAACATATACTCACACACACGTATGCTCACATGCACAGACGCATACACTGGTATACGCATATATAATATGGTCGGACTTAATAACCGCAAGGTATTTTTTTTTTTTTTTGTACGTTGATGTCTGCTTCACTCAGCGTTAGTAAAAATATACGCACAGAAAGAATCTTGTAAAATTGTATGTATGTATATATATATGTGTTTGTGTGTGTGTATACATATATACATACACACACATACACACACACACACACACACACACACACACACATATATATATATATATATATATATATATATGCACGTATTCACATATGTAGGTGAATATGTCTGTGCATGTGTACGCGCGTGTATGTCAGTATGGTGTTTGCGTGTGTGTTTGCGTCTGTGTATGAATGCATGTCTGAATCGATAGTGCACTAAGCAATTTTTTTTTTTTTTTGGTGAATTTATTATTTCTTTTGTGTAATTTGTTTTTCTTTTTCATAATTTTGATAAAAATACTTTTAGGTAAACATTTTAACCCCGCCATCTCTGTGAATGCAGACAAGATGGATAAATCACTGTTTTTATCTGCCAAATGGGCTGAAAATGTGAAACCGTTCTCACCATTCTTTAGTTTTCTCAGATATATATCATGGAATGGACACCAACATCTTGTCTTTACATTACATTAAACTGCAATATTAATTACCTTTCATCTTGTCCGCGCATGCGTTTTTATACTGCTTGGACGTATAAGAGTACCTGTATTTCAAATGGCCAACCTTGTCGCACTGTGTCACGCTGAATATCCCCGAGAACTACGTTAAGGGTACACGTGTCTGTGGAATGCTCAGCCACGTGCACGTTAATTTCACGAGCAGGCTGTTCCGTTGACCGGATCAACTGGAACCCTCGACGTCGTAAGCGACGGAGTGCCAACATGTATTTATTTATTTATGTATGTGTGTATGTATATGAATAACAGTGTGTGTGCGTGAGAGAAAGAGAGAGGGTGAGACAGAGAAAGAGGGAGAGAGAAGGACAGAAACAGACAGTGAGGCAGATATACAGAGGGAGCTAGAGCGTTTTATCTGTAAGCGTCTCCAGTTGTATCTCCGTGAAATCAAAGTGGAATTGTCTCCCAGTAATGTATGCACTTTTAAGTTAATATATGACTTCTTGTTATAAGGAAACATTACAAGTGAACTAAATTTCGAAATATCTCTCTCACTCTCTTTTCTTCTTCTCCCACATATTTTTTCTGTCTGTCTATCTATTTATCTATCTATCTATCTATCTATCTATCTATCTATCTATCTATCTATCTATCTATCTATCTATCTAATTGTCTTTGTATATATGTATCGATCAGCACTGTATGTACGTATTTATATATATATATATATATATATATATATATATATGACATTAACCACTAACGTGGACATTCATTTTTTGCCATTTTTTTAATAATGTTTTAATAATATATATATATATATATATATATATATATACTTATATAGTGAGAATTTACAAAAAACAAAAGACGAAGACGGGTATGTAAATAACAAACAGATGTATTAGTTTAACGCTCGGGAAGTGAGAAAGTCTTTTACGTTTCGAGCCTACGCTCTTCGACAGAAAGGAACACAGAAATAAGCAGAGAGAGAAGATAGAAAAAAGGTTTAGCGGCTAGCGATCTATATACATATGCATATAAACCAGTTAACAAAATAGTACCAGCATTGCTACAAACAAGAGTCGAAAACGACTCAAGGTTTGAATTGCTAACGGGCCATCTATATTATTTGTGTGTGTGTGTACGTCATGTAATGGCAGATGGTCGTAAGAAATTGTGATAGAAAGAAATGTATGAAATTTTGAAAAAAAAGGCATGTATGAAACCTGACCCAGAATTCCTTGCTGCTGAGTACGTGTCCACGATATATTTTACCTCTCGAGATTAGATCCTTTCCACGTCAGGTAACGAAATCGCGTTTGCCTTAATTCTGTGGCAAATGCGTTTTTAACGCTAAAGAAATATTAGCTGTTATTCTCTGGAGAGTATCATTACCGCATTTACGCTTTTAATATTCGCTGTCACACATTCCGGCGCTTAGATTTGAATATGTTCTGTGGAGATGGTAACAGATAGGTGGCTAAAGATTTTTGCTTCGAACATCCCCAGAGGCACTTACTTTCATTTTTAGGCAGGATTGCACATTATTTTAGCTAATGAATTCCTCTCAACCATATAAACGATGGATAATCAGCAGGAACCTAAAATTTGCAGAGAATGGATTAAGGATACTTCAAGCTTTTATCTTCTATTTTTTAATTTATTTCTTACTTGTTTCAGTCACTAGACTGCGGCCATGCTGGAGCATTGGCTTGAAGAACATTTTAAACTGTACAGTTATTGCATCGATCTCATTGCCAAACCGCAAATCGGTGTTAGCCGGACGTAAACCCAACCACACCTGTTAACAAGCAGTGATGGGAAACAGCGTAATTTAGAGACGATATATTTACCACACCCTGCATATATATATATATATATATATATATATATATATATATATATATATATATATATATATATATATACATATATATACATATATATACATATATATACATATATATATATATACATATATACACATACGCACATACGCACATACATACATACGCGCATACATACGCACATATATGCCCGCACATATACGCACGCACACACACGTAGATACATACATACATACATACATACATACATACATACATACATGTATATGTACAGCCATAAAGAATTTTCTCTAAGAGTTCCACCTCTGACTCAACTTCTAGATTAATATAACCTTGGATTCTTGTCAGCATTATTTGACCAAATTGATATTTCGAGAACGGGTGTTTTGGTTATATATCGCAAAAATACCCGCTAAATTAGCCCCAAAGTAATGGATCTATGCTGCTGTCGGTATGTACAGGATATCTCATCTCGAGATAAGTGTCTCCTACATCCTCTCCTCCTTGTCAATCAAACTGAGAGTTAATTATCAGTTTGGAATTTCGGATAGGTTACGCATGTAAATGACTCGGAGCAAAAAGGTCTTTATCTTTGCATGTATGTGTCTTGTGTGTACTGTGTGTTTATGAATTTGGTTTGTTTATGTGGCATGTGTGAGTGTGTTTGTGCGAGTCTGTGTAAGTGTGCATGCATGCCGTGCGCGCGTGTGTATAGGTGTGTTTGTAGGCCTGTGAGCCTGTGAACAGAATGCAGATTTGTGATGGCATATATATATATGTATATATATATATATATATATATATATATATATATATATATATATATATATATATATATATATATATATATATATATATATATATATATATACACCTATATATACACATACATATATATATACAGACATATACATATATACATTTACATGCATATCTATTTATCTATGTATGTATATATATATATATATATATATATATATATATATATATACATATATAAATCTATATATACATATATAAATCTATACATATGTATGTGCATATATGTGAGTATTTACATATGTGCATGCGTGTAGATGTATATGTGTGTGTGTGTGTGTGCGTATGCATGTGTGTAAATGTGCGCAAACGTACACACAAATTTGAAAACGCTCCAAACAGCCACAAGAAAGAGAACAACACAGTAATGATAAAAAACGAGAAAGAGGGATGGAGAGAGCAAGAGAGTAAGAGAGAGAGAGAGATAGAGAGAGAGAGAAAGTGTAAGACAAAACATCTATAGAAAGAGGGGGAGAGATTTAAAAATAAATGTATGAGTAGACCAAAAAATAAACCTATAAATATACCAAAAAAATAGAAGCAAATGAAATAAAACGAAAGAAAGATTGAGAGAAAGAACGAAAGAGAGAGAGAGAGAGAAAAGAAAGAAAGAAAGAGTGACTGGTTAGCGTCCTACGATTTCATAAAGCGCTCAACGGTTTTATGTTGACGACTTTGAGTATTCATATTATTACGATTTGATATCTTCAAAGGTTACAGTTGTATTATCATTAGCGTTGTAGTAATATCATTGAATCTATGAAATGGTATTGATAGAGTCGTATCAAAAGAATGTAAAATATAATGAAATATCTTTCCGCTCATATTACTAGCTTTTATGAGATGATAAATGCAGGAATATACATATGTGTGTGTGTGGGGGGGGGGGGTGCATGCATTTGCGTGTCTCTGTATAAATTAAATGTATATAATACAAGCATGCGCGTGTGTATATATATATATATATATATATATATATATATATATATATATATATATATATATATATACATACATACATACATACATACATACATACATACGTACATACATACAGATATACATATTATTTACAAACCAATTCGTGTATATATGATTGTATGCATAAATATAATATATATACGTGTATATATGTATATAATATCTATCTTATCTATCTGTCTCTCTATTTATCTATCTATTTCTGCACACGCACACACACACATACACACACTTTTAAATTATAAATATACACGCGCATTTATAATGTGTGTATATATATATATATATATATATATATATATATATATGGGAGAATATACAAATAATAACAACAGACGAGGACAGGTGGTGTAAATAACAAAAGTATATATTAGTATGACGCTCGGGAATACGGAAAGTCTTTGACGTTTCGAGCTACGCTCTTCAACAGAAAGAATACGGTGACAAGGAGAAAAACACGGAGAAAAAAAAATTGAATAGTGTTCAGTCAACGGTCAATATATATATATATATATATATATATATGTGTGTGTGTATGTGTGTGTGTGTGTGTGTGTGTGTGTGTGTATAAACATATCTTTAGAGAGAGACACAGACAGAGTACTATGCCTTCCTGCATCAATACTAAGGAATGAGAGGTGCGGGCGGTGTCGAACGATAAGGTACGCTCGCTTCTCTCCCGTAAAGCGGATGGTAATATGAGGTTTAAAGCGTGTAGGGAAACACTTATCGTCAGCGTTAAGTGCAAACACTGTAGCGCTGATGAGCTGAGCTATAGACTTTCGATTATCATGCTAAAGTTAACTTAGCTGACAGAGATTGAAACTTTAATAAATACCCACTGGAACTTTTTCAGGTCATCAATATTCCATTACCGTTTCAATTTAGTTCATTCTTCTTTTTCCTCTATGAATGCCGTAACAAAAAAAGTATAAACGCAAAAATCCGAAGATGAGAAAAAAGACAAAGAGCTTAAACAAGAAATATAAAGAGAAAAAGATGCAATGAAAATCCTGAAAAGCTCTGATATGATTTTGCTCTGATGGAATGAGAATGACAGGTTTATCGGTTTAAATCGTTTCGTTAATTTTAATCGCACGCCTTGAAATGATTTCCACCTGAATAGGTATGAGACTAAGACGTATCGCCACTCCAGCTGATTGCTAATTTTGAATAATTTCCCTCGGGGAACTAAGCTCTGTTCTATTCCCTACTATTCCAAAATGACTCATAAGAATCGTATGATTCATGAAAACGCTAGATTGAGGTAAGGTAACCACACGGAATCCACCACCACCACTACTACCACCACCAGTGCCACACGAACGCGGAAACACTCTCACACCCTCATACACATACAGATGAATTAATAACGCACAGCGCAGGGATACTATTCCGAAATAATAGAGAAGATATCATGCAGTGGGTTTAAGACTAACTTTATTGAAAGACAACCGACATAACTGCACTTTGCAGCGATACTAACGACGGGTAATGCATCTTGGTACTCCGTTTGTAACGACGATGACGAGGATTCTTGTTGATCCGATCAACGGAAGGACCTGCTCGTGAAATTAACGTACAAATGACTCAAAACCCGGTGTTCAGTTATTTGCACGTTAATTCCACACACAGATAACATCATTCGAAACTTCTCCAATATCGTAATATATGAAAACTGAGGAAATCCAAAAGATCGTGTTTGCTCGGTTTCCTTAAAATAGTAGCTGGATCTCCCTCCAAACGCATCTCCAAACGGAGAAAATTACAAGTTCGATAATATGGTCCTAGATTTCTTGAACATGGGAAAAAAGGTCAAACTAGAGGGTTTGACCCAATCAAAAAAAAAAAGTGAAAGAATAGTGTAATAGGTGTAAAACAACTTGCTGTAAACGAATATCATCCTTTGGGGGTCGATAAATTAAATACCAGTGAAATACTGGTGTTGATGTAATCAACTAGTCTTCCCCCATGAATTTCAGGCCTATTGACTTTATTAGAAAGGATTGCATGAATAAATTATCAAAATAATCAACTTTTATTTATTCTATTGGGCGTAGCAGAAAATCTCATACCATAAAGAAGAATTTTCGCTCTAAGTGCGAAATAATCGTTCAATCTTGCATGTAGGCATCAAATATCTGTTTATTGTTGTTTCTGTGGAAATTTAGCACTCTAAGATTTGTTTTTAGACAGCAAATTTTTTTAAATAGGTTTTTGTTATTCTACTAATTCCGAAAGTATTCGGACTGCAAGTCGGAGTTATAAAAAGTACCTTGTTCTCATGTTACGAAATTTTGTATCCGTTTATCATGCCTGAAATATACGTTTCGCTTCTTTGGGCTTAACAGGCAGAAATTGTGTGTATGTGTGTGTGTGTGTGTGTGTGTGTGTGTGTGTGTGTGTGTGTGTGTGTGTGTGTGTGTGTGTGTGTGTGTGTGAATGGGTATTTACATGTGGGTTCGTGTGCGTGCGCTTGTATACGATATCCAAGAATATTAACATCGATAATTAATCGAATACGATTCAAGCTGTATCAGCTGTCTGAACCGCAATCATTCAAATTTCTGGACAGTAACTGGCGGAACATTTTTAGAACAACAAACAAGGATAATTTCAAATTAATTGACCTTGACAGTTCGGTGAGAATATTTATACCGAAATGATGAAGCGATAGCATTATGAAAGGCAAAAAAAAAAAAGATGAACAAAATTCTAAGTTTTAGAGAGAGAAAAAAAAATATCCGATAGAATCATTGAATCAGATTAGAACCTAAGTCTGGCTGAACACTATTCTTGACCGCATCATCAAGTAGACAGGAAGTACGACAGCCATTGAAGATTTATCGTCGTTGGCATCATCGTCGTCATCGTCGTTGGCATCATCATCATCATCATCACCATCATCATCAACGTCATTATCATCGACTTATCACCAGCACCAGCACCATCATCATCATCATCATTATCATCTTCATCAACAATTATCTTCACTGTGTCAAACTCCGATGGCCATCACTGATCATTTTAACGCTTTTGTCTAAAGTCGTTTGACTGAACTTATAACGCACACAGCGGTAGATTGCCATTTCCAAATTTGCTACACTTCTTCGAACAGGCTTTCTTTGTTTTCTTTCAATTCTATTTATGCACAGAATCAGGAGTAACGCAGCGACACAATGTCTTAAATCATTCGATTATATTTTTGCATCTTCTAATTTCAAATCTCATCGGAGACATTAGCTCCTTTCATTGTTCTGGATTCGATGATATAATTAACGTGACTTACTAGTATGGCATGTCGGTTAAAGCACATTTTCCCGAAATGTTGATTATTTTATTTCTCCTATTTGAAAACGGTAACCTTTCTCGAAATATTCTATGATCATTAGTAAACCTACGTAAGCTAATGAAATATGTTTTCTGTGCTTTTATTCATTCTCACCACAAAACGTATTTTGCTTAACTCTCTATCTGCATTTCTCAAAGGATTTTCCTAACGTTTAAAGCAATAATACTGTAATCAATATTGGTTTCAAATTTTAATGCAAAGCCAGGAATTTGAAGGGAAGGGATGAATCGAATGAATCGACCCCAGTGTTCAACTGGTACTTATATTATCGACTCCAAAAAGATAAAAGGCAAAGTCGACCTCGGTAGAATTTGAACTTAGAACGTAAAGATGGACGAAATACCGCTAAGCAATTTGCCAGGCGTACTAACGAGTCTAAGAGTTCGCTGCATTAACTATTGCCACCATTAATCTCATACTTGTGGCTTTCATTGTGAGCTTGAACCCACAACCATGTGGATGGGAAGCCAGCTTCTTACCACACAGCCGCGCCTGCGCCTATATATATATATATATATATATATATATATATATGTGTGTGTGTGTGTGTGTGTGTGTGTGTGTGTGTGTGTGTGTGTGTGCATATATATACATATATATATATATGTATGCATATATATACATATATATATATATATATATATATATTTGCGACGAGCTACTTTCAGTTTCCGTCAACAAAATTCACTAAAAATGCCTTCGTTGGCCCGAACCTATAGTGGACACTTGTTTAAGATACAACTCACAAGGACTGAACCCGGTACCATGTGGTTAGGAAGCAAATATCTTTCCACGTAACCACTTCTGCGCCACTTTATCATATCGCTGTCGATCCGGAATGGATGAAAGAAAAGTTGATCTAGCTGGATTTCGAACTCAAGGCGAAGAAATCCGGAGCTAGTAGCGCAAAGAATGTTGTGCTATGCTCTAATGGCTTTCCCAGTTGGCCGCTTTGTACTTTAAATGAATGCAAATTCGTTGCCATGTACTTTAATGAATGCAAACATATCAAAAAAAACTTTCACAATACAAGAGACTAAGAATTAAACTGAACATTAATAACACCAACATTATGAAAATTATTGTTTTCCCTACTATTTACGTAAACAATGTTTTAGTCAATAATTTATACCAATATTGAATTATACTGACAGCCGATTTCAACATCGCTTTCTAATTATTTCAATGAAAAACAATGCAAAAGTTTAACAACAACAACGACAACAACAAAATGGGAAATAAACGGAAGGGAAAAAATGTCGACGTATGAAATTCAAATCGAAAAAAAAAAAAAACATCAGTTTTATATTTTATTTATTGATCACAACAAGAAAAGAAGACAGTCTATTGGTGATGAATAAGATAATTAGAATTGGGAAAACCGAAGGAATTATAGAAATATAAAAAATAAAAAATGAAAGCCGGCAAAAACAAGAGATAAATAATAAAAAAAACGTAATTTAACCAATGAAGAGAAAACCTCTATGTTGTCTCTCGAACTGTAGAAATAGCAGTTAGTTACAGCAGGAAATCTGGTCGTAGATATACAAAACGAGATCTTCAAACGGTAATATCACCAGTCATAAGTTTGCTGAGAATGAGAGTCTAAATGGTTTCAGATTTTGGAACAAACCAACAATTACACTGACCCCTGTACTTGTCTATTACTTTTTTGACAGGAAAGGATGGAAGCAAGGTTGAGTTTGGATGATTTGAACTTAGATTGTAAAAAAGCAGAAGATATGTCAATAAGCAATTTTTTTTTATAACGTGTTGATAATCCTGCCAGCTCGTCAGTTTAATCTTCCATCCAGTTTAGTCTTTAGTTTAAAAACTCTTTGAAATTTTGGCGCAAGGCCGGTAACTTTCGGGGAGTTTGTAAGGCGGTGACATCGATACCAATACGTGATTGGTATTTATTGTATTAAACCCGAAATAATGAACGACAAAGTTTACCTCGGTAGTATTTGAACTCAAAACGTAAAGAATCCGAAAAAAAAAAACGCCGTTAATCATTTCACCAAATTTCGAACGCTTCTGCGAATTTGCTTTAACTTCCATTTTACAAAACTGAAATAACTAAGAGGCAAATTTCGAAGTTGTAAATCTTACCCGTCGCTCCAACTAAAAGAATTGTACGCCCCATTATACACCTGCAAATCTTGCTTATGTTTATGGCTTTGTCTTTGAAACAGCCTGTTTTTAGAGGTTTGGCCCTCTGTATGTCCTATGTAGTCCCTTTTGCTGCTTGTCACAATGTGGAGCAAAAATCTGGTCACTATGGACGGCTTTACCGAGAGACGTGCTATTAATGTCACCATCCTCCGTAATTTTCGGTTGGTAGAAATGAGAGGGCGGTTGCTTTGTTAAAACATTTCTTTACTAATTTGTAAGGCATGTATGTATGTTTGTATGTATGTATGTATGTATGTATGTACGTACGTATGTATGTACGTATGTATGTACGTATGTATGTATGCATGTATATACGTATGTATGTACGTATGTGAGTATGTATACGTATGTATATGTATGTATGTATATACGTATGTATGTACGTACGTGTGAATCTATATGTATGTTTGTGCGTATGTATGTATATGTATGTACGTATGTACGTGCTTGTGTATGTATGTATGTACGTATATGTATGTGTGTGTGCGTGTCTTAGTGTCTGCGTATGTCTCCCACCACCACTTCACAAGCAATGTTAGTGGGTTTACGTCCCCGTAACTTAGCGGTTCGGCAAAGCATCTCAATAGAATAATTACCAGGCATAACAAACAAACAAAAAATAAAGAAAGCTATAAGTACTGGGGTCGATTTATTCAACTGAAATTCTTCAAGGCGGTGCTCCAGTATGGCTGTAGTCATTGACCGAAACAATGAAAAAACAAAAGATAAAATACATATCAAAAGAGAGAAAGAGGGAGAGAGAAATCGAGTTTCTGCCGAAGACACTTATTATAATCACGGATAATGTTATCATCAAACAGTGATTGTTATATCCTTTGCTTAAAGTTATCAGCCCACCAGTTATTGTTTTCGATATAGTCGCTTCGGAAATGATCTCACCTTTCTCTGTACACACACACACACCACTATATACATGCATGCATACATACACATACATACACACACACACACACATATATATATATATATATGTGTATGTATGTATGTACATACAGACATATATATATGTGTGTGATATATATTATATATTATATGAGGTATATACGTATATACACAAGCACTGAGTCATCACGGTAAACTGATATCAAAATATTTTCCCTCCAAATTTCATCACAATACAAAGATACGACTTCAAATAACTCTTATGCACTTACTGGACTGCTTTCCTAACGTTTGTGTTTACGGGGACTTCTATATATATTTACACATATGTGTGTATATATTAATGTATATGTATCTGTATATTTTCTATACGTATATATAATGTAGTATATATACTTTTAGCTGTATATTCATATATACATAGATATGCTTAGCATAGATTGTTTTTATGTATGTAAGCTTGCATATAATATATATACGCGTACATAACTGTACATCCCTACACGTGTAGTTTCTTGAATATTTGTGTACATGTGCCTGTCTCTGTATGCTTGTGTGTGTGTTTATATATATATATATATATATATATATACATACACACACAATGTTTTATCCGTAGTTATTAACGTGCGTATGAAAAAATAATAATAAAAAACTCCCCAAAAACGTTACGGCTTTGTGTTGACTGACAAAATTTTAATGGTTGTGTGAGGAAAAACGTTTAATGTATAACTGTAAAAGGAAGACAAAAAATGTTCATTTAATTGCATTCAGCTTCTCTTTTTATTCCATTTTCTTTTTACTAACTAAAATATCCAAAAATTATCTTTAATGTTATGTGAATATAGTGTTTAATGATTATGAGAGCTAAAGCCGAGTATCGTTAATAAATGTAAAAATTATATAGCTTTTCTCCAAACATTTTAAATGTTTGGAGTGCAACTTTTTTCCATGTAATATTTTTTCAATTTCTTTTTTGGTGATTTCAACACTGAATAAAACGATAATGTTGTACAAATTTTGGCAAAAAGCTTCTATGTTGTTCCATATGTTTTAATCTCTGCTTTTCTGCTATCGTTTTTGCTTTTTTTTTGTGTGTGTGTTTTTTGACATTTATCAAATTTTTCTCTGTATCTCTCTTCCTCGTACTTCCTCTCTTCTGTGTTTGAGTCTCAGCCTTTGTTCTCTTCTTCTCACTCTGTCTACTTTTTGATTTTGCTGCAAATCCTCCTTCGCCCCTCTCTATCTCTGTACACACACACACACACACATACACACATATATATATGTATATATATGCGTTTCACTTAGTGTTTTTCATTATTTATGTCCGGTATAAAAAGCGGTTGAATCATAGATTCAGAAGTAAATTAAATCCGACGAAGCTTTACAGCTAGTTAAGTTAATGTTAACATATGTAATACATGCAATATTAATAGCTATTATAATTACACGAAATAAAAATATATAGTGAATATTTTTAGTAACTAATGTGTTTTGTTTTGCCCTTTCCTCTCCGGTAGACACGTGTGACAACTCCGTATATGTTCTAGTTTTATTCTGAACTAATCGGAAAATACATTTTATAAATATAAACATTTTATCAGTTTGATTGTTTGGGAGAATATTCGAACCCGTACGAAGACCATTCACTGCATTTCGTCGTGGATGAGATTCTTGCTGTAAGCAACAAGGTGAAACTACACCCAATCTGTTTGGACCGCCCTCCATCCAGATCGATAGATGCGCGCATTTCGTAGTATTTATCTTAAAGATGAAATATTTAAAATTAAATAATTGAGAGGCTTTACCAGCAAGCAAACCATCGGTAAGTTAGTATTGATATATCTAATATAGTGGTTTCCAACCTGTCGTTCGCGAAGGTAGTACCGTGGGGAAATTCATTTTAATAAACGGGGTCCTTAGTAGTGAAAAGGTTGGGAACCACTCGTTTAATATAAGGGTTATTATAATTAAAGAAAAAGAAAGAAGTATGACTGTCAATAATTACCGCTATTTTGTCATTTTCTTCGGAAGATGAGAAGAAACATGTTTTGCTATTATTCTCACCTCATCAGAAAGTAATGTCCTCTTACTTATTGATATCTTTGTGGGTGCATAATAAACACATATGGATGATATTTAACATAATTTGGAACCTTTTCTGCGGTAGATTAATGCTGACTTGTGCTATCCACCTGTTTCACTGAGAACAATATTTATGATATTCCGCTTTTTGAATAAATTTCTTCAACTGTTGCACTAAATTTTATGACATATATTTTGTATAAATTCCTTTTGCATCTGAGTTCAATACCCAAAACTAAACACCAGTTTTATGTCCTGATTGACTTGATCGATTTTGTCCATCTGCGGCGTCTCTGGCTTCCAGACTATTTTAGGAATGACAGCACGTAATATTTAAGAGAAAATACGATTTAATTATTCTTGCTCTACCCTAATAAAAAAAAATTGTTCTCCAGCACTGCCATCTTGATTTATAATTCAACGTAAGCAAAAATATTGAGGTTCAAGTCTAGTTAGTGTATAAAGCTATGAAAATGGTAGACCAAGTGTAGTTAACACATATGTATATATATATATATAAAAGCAGCAGAAATATAACAAAAAAAAACTGTTACACGGAGTTTCATGTTCCCGTTCATCGGACAGTAAAGGATATTACTCTACCTCTGGTATTTGAGTACTCTTTTTTCCACCTTGTTGCACATTTATGCGTTTACTCCGATATATAGAAGGGGAGGGGACCAATCAATTAGATCGACCCCAGTACGTAAAATGGTACGGAAGGATAAAAGGTAAAGCCGACCTCGGTGGAATTTGAACTCAGAACATAAAGATAGACGAAATACCACTAAGCATTTCGCTCGGC
>NC_142941.1:51771330-51776330 GCF_046866305.1 Octopus bimaculoides
TGCGTAAAAAGCAGAAAGTTAATGGATATTTATACACATAATAAAATGTAACAATATTCATTACGGTTTCGCCTTTTCTCTGATGCTCTGTAACACTTTACCAATTTCCCTTGGTCGCTATACTTTCGATTTACAAATCGGATCGGTAACGATTTGTTAAACTATAGATTACGTGGATTTCTTATTTCTTCACAGAGAGCTTGTAAAGTATTCGCCCGGTAACATTAGCCTCTTTTTCATTTGCTACACACTCACACACACACACATATATATGCATATGTAGATATATACTTGTCTGATAATCTATAAGTCAAAAAAATACGTACGCGAATATTTGTCGACAGAGTTGATATTTATACGATAAAGTATTATAGACTCATTACACCCGGTTTTACCAATCAGTTTGGTAAAGCCTGTAACGGCACTCATCAGTGACATTCAACCCACAGTTGTGGTAAAAACCCGGAAATAAAGGGAAAACGCTGGAGAAAATCAGTGAAATGCAATGACAATATCAGATGGGATTGTCTGGTTTACTATTAAAATGTTTTAGCTCTAACGGACAAAGATTTTCTTTCTGGGTCTCTTCCCTCTGTATTTTCTTTATTTGCTTACATCAAAAGAAAGATATGACAATTTCTGACCTTATCTGGCAAAGGACTAGCGCAATGATTTTTATAGAAGCCTCTCTGAGGAGTGCTGAGATTCGTTTTTCCAAACTCACGTGCACGAAACCGGTTCTTCAATATTTGTTGAAAAAGCGTCTATAATCTTAAATTATATAGATAGTTAACACGCACATCTCTCTCTCCCTTTCTCTCTCTGTTTCTTTATACAATATATAGATAGATAGATAGATAGATAGATAGATAGATAGATAGATAGATAGATAGATAGATATTACATGCGTATATATGTATGTGTGTGTGTTTGTCTATGTGTGCGTAGTCGAATATGTGAACCGGATGCATTGGTGCATTCTTCGTGGTTCTCTTCTTATTCACTTTCTTTCTCCTCTTCCTGATATTTCCAGTCCCCTTGGACGTTCCTGTAGTACGTGAAGAAAGAATGTAACCGAAACGTCTTAAATTTTATTCATACGCTTCTTTCTTCAGCGTCAACCGAATTCTATGAACTGCAAACGTCTTTTGCATTTCGTTGTATTCTGATTACTTGTGTCTCCTTTTTGCCTCATACATATCTATCTCTCTATCTCTCTCTCTCTCTCTCTCTCTCTTTCTCTCACTCTCCCTATCTATCTTATCTATCTACCTATATATATGTATGTATATATATATATATATATATATATATATATATATATATATATATATATATATATGCATACTTTTATACTAACATTTATATATATATATATATATATATATATATAAACATCTTAAGTGATAGACAAGACAGACAGACAGACGACAGACTATAAAAGGAAACGATGAAATTCGCCAATATTTTCTTTTTATATTTTAGCTAATCATTTGCTAATTTATCGATATTTTTTACCTAAACACAAATTCAGCGTAAGATAATAAGGTGAGAAATATAGTCAGCTATATTGACAGTAATGTATATATTTACATTTATTTTATCTATTTTTGAAGGAGGGAAGCTAATTTTAGCACTCCACCCCACCATCCGTTTCCTTGGGAGATTTGAACACCTAATACTATGAGGAAATTCAAACTAATGCTGAGCTGTTTCTGAAAAATCGTCGCCTTATTTTGGTATGTATTTGATTAATATACTTCACGTGCTCTCAGAAGCTTTTTGTTTTTTTTGTTTTTGGTTTCTTTTTTTCTTTAGAGTAGTATTCGAAATTGATTGGCTGTTTCTTGTATAGTATTGTTACTTATTTCTCATCCGAGATCAAAGAAATGGAGGTTGTACTCTATTTCTGAATTGTTATCTGGGATATATTTCTGTTCACGAAGATATTACAGTATAAAAATAGGTGTTTAAATTTGTCTATTCATACAGTGTTTGCTCAAAAATATCTAACTACCTGACTTATTCACCGTCTATCTATCTAATTATCTCTCTGTACATACACACAAATATACATACATGTATATGCATATGTGTACAAATCACATATATATATATATATATATAAATGCTGTTCATTCTATCCAGTTTGCTTAAGCTTCTACAGATAAAATGCTTATAAGCAGAATCTGTGTGAAGATTTGATGAGCGTATACAATGGCGGACGAAATCCCAACAGGACTTTGAAAATATTCTGATGTTTATTTTTCTTTCTACAAAGATGTTACGTATTCTTTTGTACTCAAGGCACAAAGACAGAAATTTTGCGGCTAGGGGGCTAGTCGATTAGATCGACCCTAGTATGCAACTGGTACTTAATTTATAGGACCCGAAAGGATGAAAAACAAAGTCGACCTCGCCGGAATTTGAACTCAGAACATAAAGACAGACGAAATACCGCTAAGCATTTCGCCCGGCGTGCCAGCGATTCTCCCAGCTCACCGCCTTAAAGATGTTATACATTGTATGATAGACTCTCTCGTCGAAAGCGACGTATGAATGTTTAGCTTTTACCGAACGATGTTACCTGATCAGGTGCACACAGGTGTAACACGCGCCAGGTGTCGAAGTGATCGCCGAGCAATGTGAGATGAAGTGTTTTGCTCAAGAACACAACGCACCACCAGGTGTAGGAATTGAAACCACGATTTCGCGATCATGAGTGCAACATCCTAACCACTAAACCATGCCATATTGTACATAACGTCTTTGATCTATCTTGTCAAGAGCATTTCCGAGCACGTGCATATGCGCGATTGTGCGGGTGGATTTAAAATCGTAGAAATAGGATTAATAGTCGTTATTAAAAACGATACATACAATGGGGTTACTCTGTAGAATTTCTAGAGTAACGTCACTCGACAGAGTACGTAGCTCGGAGATAAGGGAGTCTTTCCAGGTCAATATTCCGGTACAGCTTTTATGTGGAAAGAAGCTCACAGAAGTATCGTAAGACGGATTCTACCCTGCGGCAGGAAACCTAGAGGAAGATCATGAACGAAATGGTTGAATAATATCCATAGTCTTATTTACACTTTGGAATCCAGCCACGACATGTAATGATAGTTACCTCTGATAAGACCTTATGGAGGAGGTGCCTGGAGACTTTTCTCAGACGATCATCCCATGAATAGCAAGTACAGATAAATGGGATGGATGAGTGGAATTATTATTTCATAATGACGTTTAAGAAACGGCAATAGCTTCAAACTAATTCATTAGATTCATTAGACGAATCTAAAGATACCATAAGACTGAAACACGCGGCCTTTTGTCACAGATCATCAAAATTATTGTATATCTGCGTGTGTATAGATATCTATTCTCCTGAGACGGTTAGAGAATGGACGGTATCAACAAAACTTGTTATCTTCTTGAGTCTCAGTTTTTTAAATAATTGTGGGTGCTTGCTGTTAATTACGCTGATGATGAGCGCCATTATTACGATACGACTATTGATACGTTGCCACTAACACCATTGTATATTATCGTCACCATCACCATCCTGCCCCTCCTCCTACTCATCATCCTCATCAGTGTCATCATCATCAGCATCAGCATCATCAACAATACCACCACTATTACCACTGCCATCATCATCATCATCATCGTCGCCCTCTCAACAGTCATTACGTCTTCTTTTGTGTATCTCTATTGTGTGTACATTACAAATGATTTATTTATTTTATATTTCGGGAGCAAAAGTAGAAAGGAAAATAACTTTTAGTATATAGAATTAATTAATTAATTATTCAATTAAGAGTATTAACTAATCAATAAAATTAATTAATTCACATTGTCTGGTGCTATGCTAAGAAAATTTTCCTTATCCTGAAATTCAAACAAACCTCCTCAACAAGATTATTTATTGATAATATTTACTTATATTCGTATATGAATAACATGACAAAGAGAGATTTTACTGGCTTAATGTGATCCAACTCAGACGACCTTTCGATTTTTGGAGTCCTCTATTTTTATCGAGAGTTTACAACCCCTAACTAGAAGCCCTCAATGCTGACACTCAGTTTGAACAAACATCAACCCCATCACGCATAAATCACAAATTTCCTTCTCCAGAATCTCCTTCCCCCCTAAATAAATAAATAAGAAACTCATTGAATGATGTAAGCTCTCATATAGGGTCTGATTGGAGTTTTTATAGTTTATGACTCCTAATTAATCAAATTAGCGAGAAGCCCTGCATACTGACGCTCGACATTGGCCAACCGCAGCTCTGTCACACTTAAATCATATGGTACCTTTCCCAATAATAATAATAATAATAATAATAATAATAATAATAATAATGATAATGATAATAATAATAATAATAATAATAATAATGATAATAATAATAATAATAATGATAATAATAATCATAATAATAATAATAATAATAATAATAATAATAATAATAATAATAATAATAATGATAATAATAATCATAATAATAATAATAATAATAATAATAATAATAATAACAATAAGGGAAATACTCAAATGGTTATGTCAAGCAAGTAGCCAGCAAATCTGTGGTACTGAGCAGAGTGTTTCCTGTGGCTCATCTTTTATACCAAGACAAAACAATGTACATGATAACACTTCCAATCAGATGAGATCAGAAGCCATGAGAACCACTGCCTGGTACTGCATCTGGGCACATGATAATAATAAAGCATTGAATAGTGAAATCTTAGAAATAGAGTCTGTCTTGAATTCTTAGCTAGGGTTTACATCCATCAGTTTATATAACGATAAATCCAAGAGAAATCCAACATGCAGGCACATAACATCGGGGAAATAGCAGCCCCTTCTCCCTCAAAGCACATATTGTCTAATCATATGTATAAATAGAAGACATTGAATGATTCTCTTTTAGATATTGACTCAGTCTAGAGCCTAGTTGTTCTAGAGGCCGGAGCTTTACGGATGTTCGA
>NC_142941.1:51793830-51811330 GCF_046866305.1 Octopus bimaculoides
GTGTGTGTGTTTGTATGTGTGTGTGTATTTGCATATATAAGGATATATGCTCATATATACGTACATATATATGCATATAGCTGTGTAAGTATGTGTGTGTTTCTGTGCAAGTATGGTATATTGATTTCGAGTTTCGTTTCATTATGGGAAGGAGAAATATAATGAATTAAATCGCCTCCTTTCTTGTCTGGTGTTTTATTTTATCAAAGAGGCAAAGACGAAAGGGTACGTTGACCTACGCGTGATTTGAAATCAAAAGCATAAGGCAGCCAAATTTGTGCAAATAAATCAAACGCTACTGATACTGGTAATCTACCACCAAATACTTTCCCAGGTTGATGCAAAATTATTAAAGTGTTCAATACAAATTATTTTGGTCGCGTAATAATTCGTACGTTTCTCATGTTATGTGAGTTTAACGTGATTTCAAGATGCAAAGTGCAGCTTCGTTTACTTGGGTATAAAAGCAGCAAGCTGGAAATTAATAAGATGACTTTAGGTGTTGCAATTTGGTTGATATAGGTTGATACCTATATTTGGTTTATATAGACCTGTCAGTTATCTGAAGTTGGCGCTTTTATACTCACACACGAGAGATTTTGAGCATGTGTCGTTCTTCACATTTAAGTTTATATAGAATGGCGATTTATATTGAGCTTTTTTGAGAAGCAGCCGTTGAAGAACTTGGATAGGGTCTTAAATAAATGTCCCTTATCTAACATGGAGTTGCTCATAGTCTTTCTTTTGTCTTTCGATTTCCAAATGCATTTTGAAAGAGCTGCGGTGTTTTTTCAGGTGCCAACAACAGGCTAGCGGTTCAGCAAAACTGACCGATAGAGTATGTGCTAGACTTAAAAAAAAATCTACTTGGATCGAATCGTTCGGCTAAAAGTTTTGAAAACGATGCCCTAGCATGGCCGCAGTCTAACGACTGAAAGAAGTAGAAAATAAAAGAATGTATGTGTGTGTGTGTGTGTGTGTGTGTGGTACTTATTCTATCGAAGTTATTTTGCCGAACCACTACGCTATTTTCGACGTAAACAAACTAACAACGGTTGTCAACCGGTGGAAGAGAGACAAGCACCGACACAAAAGCACACCAATATATATATATATATATATATATATATATATATATATATATATATATATGTATGTATGCTGTCTATTTCGCAGCATATAAACCAGAAAATTTTTCTCACCCCTTATTATAATTATATATAAGGATACACACACACATATATACATGAATGTGTGAGTATATATATATATATATATATATATATATATATATATATATATATATATATATATATATATATATATATATATACATATACATATATATATATATATATATATATATATATATATATATATATATATATATATGTATATATATATATATATATATATATATATATATATATATATATATATATATATATATATATATATATATATATATATATATATATATATATGTATATATATATATATATATATATATATATATATATACGCGACAGGCTTGTTTCAGTTTTTGTCGAATAAATCCACTCACGAAGCTATGGTCATCCCAAGCTTATAGTAAAAGACGCAGTAGACTGAACCCAGAACCATGTGGTTGGTAAGTAAACTTCTTACCACACAGCAAATCCTGCACCGATAAGTACGAGTTGGAATCCATCTTTTATCAGTTTGTTATGACATTCCCCAAAATATATCAAAGAACCGTCTGACCCTTTTTATGGTAGCAGTGTTTAGTTATAGAATGCAAAAAGAAAGTAATTCCTCAGATGGACAGAGGGAACCATATTTCTGGTTTCTAAAGAGAACCGAATAAAAGAACAAACACATGAAACAATTTGATGATATGGTACTAACGATTGGGGAGGAAGATGATGCGGATGGGAAACTTGCCAGTTATTTTGCTAAACTTTTTTTGTTCCAAAGTAATAATAGCATTCTATTATATATCTTACAGAAGCATACAGGTTATTTTGCGATCAAATATTATTTGAAGTAGCTAAACGCTAGCTTGTTTATGGATATCAAAGAACTATGCTATCTTTTGAATATGAAGCGTAGATTCTCATAAAACCATTGGGAAAAACGGTTCTTAAGTTCGAAAGTTGACATTTTGGTTTCATCCAATACTTCATAAACATTCTTGGAGAATATGACTTTTCCCATTAAAACAAATGACCATAAATTTTTAGAGGACTCGTGTGAATCGCTGAAAGATAGCTGATGATAAGGATTTAAGTGTATACACACACACACACACACACACACACATATATATATATATATATATATATATATATATATATATATATATATATATATATATATATATATATATACTGAACAATACATACGCAGATAAAAAGACCATTTCTGTATGCATATAAACACACACATATATGTATATATATATATATAGATGTGTGTGTGTGTGTGTGTGTGTGTGTGTGTGTGTGTGTGTGTATCATTTAATATGTACAATTACAAAAGAGCTACTAATAATTTCATGCTTTAAAATACATAACATTGGCAGATTTATATAACATGCTATGTATATCCAAGCAATCTTTCTGGCTTAGTTCATAATGTCAGATGTATTTAAAAAGCAGGTCGTTCGGCTATGATAAAGCATGAGGTAAAAAAAAGAAAAGGAGAAGATAATACTTGAAGAGGATTGATGCGAAAGGTAACAAGAAAAAAGGAAAGAAATGTAAGAAAAGCAAGATCTTCGCACTCTTTGACTGTATAAATCATAATTAATGTGGCTGGTGAAGAATAATGTAACGGGAAGGAGGCCAACGTCTGTGAGACAGGTACTCACTCCGGAATTGATAGTGTTCTCTATTTCGACAAAAGAAACCTGTCCGTGTGCTTTCCTTTCCTTTACTATCTATCTATCTATCTATCTATCCATCCATCCATCTATCTATCTATCTATCTATCTATCTATCTATCTATCTATCTATCTATCTATCTATCTATCTCAATTTAAATATAGTATTCGGTGGTGTATGGTGGTGGTTGTATTGAGTGTGTTGCCTCACCCAATGCCACCTAATTTCCAGCAGGGTTATAAGAAAAATTTGCCATTTTGGTTTGTGATTTAATTAATGAATAAGATTAGTTTTTATAGGGAATTCACCATATTCGATTGGTGCGCACTGCACACCTGGTACACCGGAAGCCAGACGTAGTCTTAATTGAAACATAAAAAACTATGCTGGATCATAAATATAGCATGCCCAGCTGACAACAAGGTATGCGATAAGGAAGAAAGGACAGTTGTGGTTGACGAAGAAGGTGGTAGTAGTACCAATAATTGTCGGAGCCCTGGGAACAGTGAGTAAAAATCTCGAGAAGTACGTGGAACAAATAGGGGCTGCAATAAGGGTGGAGCACTTGCAGAAAACAGCACTGCTTGGAACCGCTTGAATACTCCGGATGGTGCTTGAAAAATAAGAGGTGTTACCTTAGTTCACTGGTAGCGAACAGCTGACACCGTAGTACATCTCCAGCATTAGAAGCTGGGCAAAGGCAATAATAATAATAATAATAATAATAATAATAATAATAATAATAATAATAATAATAATAATAATAATAATGTATTTTGTTTTGGTCGAGTCAATTCCTGGATACTCTGAATTTTACCAATGGAAGCACATAAAGTATTTTCAAACAAGTTGCTTAAAGAAATTGTTTACTCTGAGATGAAAGTCAGAGTGGTAAGAGACTGATACACCTAATGTATATGTGTGTGCCTTTTGCGCGTGTGTGGGGGGGGGGGCTCTGATTTTGTGTATTCATGCATATAGACCCAAATGTGTATAACATCAAAACCGATAGAAAACAAAATGCGAGATGTACGCTATTCTACGTTTCGGTTATATTTTTAGTGTTTCTACTATCATGTATATATTCACAATTATAAAGTTGTTTAGAGGTTTATTTCTAATTAAACACACGCGAGCTTTACTTTCAAAACAAAACAATAACAGCAACAACAACAACGGCAATGACATAAACAGCAACAAGAAGAAAATGGAATATGTAAAACATGGCGAGGAATATCGGAATGATTTCTTTACATTTAAAGATTTAAACACTAATTAATATCACTTCCGGTACACATGAAGGAAATTAATCACAACTTAAAAGAAATAGAATGGGGGGTGTAGAGGCGGGCGAAGGGGTGAGGGAGAATGCATGAAACTCGATGCAATGGAATTACAAAGAAAATTGGATCAATTAACACGGAAATATAGACAGATGAAGCATTAAGTAAACTTGCGTAATTCAATTTGTATATATAACGAACGAGTATGGATATATATATATATATATATATATATATATATATATATATATATATATATATGTATGTATATTTATATATATTTATATATATATATTATATACCCACACATATATATATGCATATATATACATGAATATATATATATATTTATATATATAAATTCCTCTATTTACATCATATCGAGGTCTCATTCATACTTTTGTTGTCATATACACACACACACACATATATATATATATATATATATATATAAGGCTTTCCTGCATCTATGTCTGTATATGACTATTATGAACATCAATGTATTTGTATATAGATAACTAATTTCATACATGCATGTAAATTTGTGTCTATGATTATATATATATATTCACACACACACACACACACACACACACACACACACACACACACACACATATATATATATATATACACGTTTATGCAAAAACACAAACACACACATAGGCACACATATATACACACATACGCAAACAACACAGAAGTACATATATCAATATTGATATATATATATATATATATATATATATATATATATATATATATATATATATATATATATATATATATATATATATATATATACTGAGAGAGAAGGAGAAAGAGAGAGAGAGAAGGAGAAAGAGAGAGAGAGAGAGACAGAGAGAGACACACACACATCATACATATATACATATTAAACATACGCTCTCATTTTCATTCCCCCAATACATATATGTGTACGAGTATGTGTTTCGTTCTTACTGTCATTGTTGTCTCTCTGTATGGGTGTATACAATGATATATGCATGTATGTATGTATGTATGTATGTGTTTATCTATGTATGTATGTACGAGTCTGCGCACGTGTTTATATGAGAGCGCGCATGTGTTGGTTTCTGACTGACTTTCG
Source organism: Octopus bimaculoides (assembly GCF_046866305.1). Classification (NCBI taxonomy): domain Eukaryota; kingdom Metazoa; phylum Mollusca; class Cephalopoda; order Octopoda; family Octopodidae; genus Octopus; species Octopus bimaculoides. Next base: position 51,799,089 of record NC_142941.1, read on the forward strand.
AAATACCCGTAATTCTAGTAATTAAGAAGTCGGAAGAAATAAAAGAGAAGACTATATGATGCGTGATCTTAATTAGCAAGTTGTCAGCGCAGATGCATATTAGAGACACCAGATCGGTTCAATTAGTTCACAAAATAAATAGAAAGACGCTGAGAAAATTATATAATCTTGTATATTTATATAATAGAAACTCGTGCGCGAACAGAGACACAGATACGACGGTAGAATATAATTGCTTGAAGATTGGTTAAAATGAAAAAAATATATATGTTGTGTATTATAATAGCATTGCTGTGCTTAGGCGGGTGTACGTGTGTGATCGTGCACGCTTGTCGATGGATTCGAACCTTGCTTCCTAACTATATGTCTCCCGGTTCAGTCCCAACTCGTGGCACGTTGGTCATGTGTGCGTCTTTTTCTGTAACGTCCGGCCGACCAAAGCGTTGCAAGTGGATTTGATATAATGGAAATTGTAATATGCGTGTGTGTGTGTGTGTGTGTGTGTGTGTGTGTGTGTGTGTGTGTGTGTGTGTGTGTGTGCGAGCCTCTGTGTGTGTGTGTGTGTGTGTGTGTGTGTGTGTGTGTGTGTGTGTGTGTCTGTGTGTGTGATTGTTTGTTCCCTGCAACCACTTGACAACCGGTTTTGATTAACTTACATCCCCATAACGTAGCGGTTCGGCAAAAAAAAAACAGAGGAGTCCTATGGAATAATAACTAGACTTTAAAAAAGTACTGGGATTGACTCATTTGTGTAAGAATTTTTGAAGGCGGTCCTCCAGTATGGCCACGATCTAATGACTAAAATCAATAAACTAGCTATGCTGACGGTATAAAAGCAGTACAAGCAGTCACGGGACCTTCTGATGCTAATCTTTTCCAGAAAGACCTAGATGCCATATATAAATGGGCTGAGGAAAACAACATGATATTTAAGGCAGGCAAATTCCAAGCCCTCCGCTACCAATCAGAAGCCGCAACAACGACACTTTGGACCAAAAAGTTGGAGAAGAAAGGAGAGAAAGAGAGACTTACTTGGAAAACATTTCTAAGTACGTCTCTCCAGAATCAGAAACAGTGCGTGGTCTCGGGATGATAGGAGTAAACAATACCTCGTTTCACATGCATATCACCAAGATGGCGGCACTGTGCAAGTAAATGACTGGATGGATTCTGAGAACCATATATATATATATATATATATATATATATATATATATATACATATACATATACATATGTGTGTGTGTCTTTGTGTTTGTGTTTGGTCATGCTACCGCTTGATAATCGGTATCAATTTCTTCATGTCCCCGTAACTTAGCTCTTCGGCCATAGACGATATTCATAAGTACTAAGCTTAAATAATAACAATAATAATAATTATAATAATAGGTACGGGGTTCAGCTACAATCATACGCGGTGCTGCCCCAGCATGGTCACAGTCCAATTACTGAAAAAAAATAGAAGAGAAAGAGAGCGTAAAATGTAAACGCCATACTAGTATGGAAAAATGGAAACCACCTCCCCCTGTGGGATGAAGTTAAAATAATAGACAGGGAACAACACTGGAAAATACGAAAACTAAAAGAAGCAGCACATATGCTAGGACACAACAACCTCCTAAGCAGACCGAGTGCAGATATGAATAGCATATGGGAACCGGTATTGAGGAAGGATAGAAAAATAATAGATTTATAAACCTTAAAATTCACCCCATAATTGCCCACGGGCATATGGCGTAGTGGTTAAGAGCGCGGGCTACTAATCCCAAGGTTCCGAGTTCGATTCACGGCAGCGACCTGATTAATAATAATAATAATAATATCGATAGGAATGAGAACCCAGGTTCGAAATTTCCCCAAGACACCTGACGAAGGCTGGAGGGTATATCAGCCGAAACGTTGTGTTAACAACAAACAAGATGAGGACGAATATCCGTCAAATGTAAATAATGCCATACTAGTTCACTCAGATTTCAGCCTAATGTATTAAATACCTCAAAAGACTTTCTATTTGATATCCTTTATAAAATTATTGCAGCTAGAGAGGAAAGTGATATCCTTATCCCATTTATAGATGGTCGCCTTCTTATTTGCCAGATTAATTCGGCGGATCTGACGCTGTAATGAAATGTATGCAAGTCGGTGGCCCCGCGAAGTAAAAGTTGGAGAAAAGAACAGGTTCTTGTTCTCAATGCTTATGAGAAAAGTTTGGCTTAAATTGCGCTTGTGCACCTGTACACTTATTTGGCCTATGTTACACCTGTGCATTCGTACGCTTGTTTAATAAACAGCAGATACAAGTAAAATCCACACAAGTTTTCAAGCCAGAAATCGATCTTTTTTTTTCTTTTACCTTAAGTTCATTACTCATGGAAGCAGACATATCAAAAGAAAGATGAAAGTTGCATACAAGTAACTTTTTTGCGCAAATTCTTAGTAAAAACAAAAAAAAAACAAAAAATGACTCAAGGAATGATTGGTTGTAACGGAGTGAACTTAAGGAAATTGCACCTGAGAACTAAGGTAGTCGTGTCAAGCAGAACGGCGGAGCTTACTAAACTTTCTTTTTTGTTTCTTTTTTCTTCTAATTTAGTTTCTCATCTATGTTATGTAATCAAAGATCTAATGAGTAATAACTTACCGCAGGAAATAATTAGCAATCAAAACAGAAGCAAAAATCAATACACACGCAGAAACATATATGCATGTATACACAAATATAAGCATAAATCTATATAGGATATATATATATATTTATATATATATATATATATATATATATTTATATATATATATATATATATATATATATATATATATATATATATATATATATATATATATATATATATATATATATATATATATATATATATATATATATATATATATATATTTATATATATATATATATATATATATATATATATATATATATATATATATATATATACATACATACACACAGGTAAATATTTACATACATATAGAAACATATACATACACACAGGTATATATTTACATACATATATATATATACATACATATATATATATATTATATACAAGTATGCATTTACATATATATATATAAATACATATCTCATCTATATATATATATATATATATATATATATATATATATATATATATATATATATATATATATACGTGCATACATATATGTACATGCACGCATTATATACACACACACACATACACAACACACGCACACACATATGTGTATGCAAGCATGTATGTATATGTATTCGTTTGTGCTTGTGCCACTGAAATGCTCTTGTTATATCCAATTATATATTTTTAAAGTTAGCTTTAGATCTTCCATCGCTGCTATAGCTTTCATTCTGTTAACAAAGAAACCTGATTCTCTGAATAGACGGTTCCCTACCAAACAGCGTCACATCACGTCGTGTCCCTTTGTACTACGTGTGTCCCTTCGTATTTCGCTCCTTCTTGTCTGAGTCGCTGTTTTTTGCGTACTCCAGCACACTTTCCAGCCAATAATCCCATGTCTTAAAATCATGACCAAACCACAGGAGAAATGATAAACCCTAAGACCAGATTCTCTCATATATTCTGTAGAAAGTCGGGAGGTAACCATGATTCCTACATTATCCGTAAATCACAGATTAAGTTAAAGACAACCGGTGCTGGTGTATTTACGTCCCCACAAAATAGCGGTTCGGCAAAACAGACAGATACAACGTGTACCAGACTTTTAAAAAATACGTACTGCGTTCGATTCATTCGGCTAAAAATTCTTCGAGATGGTGATCCAACATGGCCGCAGTCTAATGACTGGCACAAGCAAAAAACGATCGATAAAAGATAACCCAAAGACGCGTATATTTAATCTGCGGGGTTTCCATTTAATTTCCGTTCAAAATGGTTTCTCTAACAATATTTTGGCCCACCTGAAACTATGCCAAAGCCACTCTTACAATATCCTGTGGAGTAGATTAAACCCGTTGGTACATGATTGTAAGGCTATCTTCATAATGATTCCATTAACAGACCCAAGAATATTGCCGGTATATCTTACGTCAGTACTCAGTGTCATGCTGATAATCCTGGGTATTTTACTTGATTTTCAAGAAACACCAGCCAAATCACCCTCACATTACGCCTTAACAAAAGGAAGTACGAATTGGATAAAACTTTACTGAATACACTGTACGACAGCAACAACAAGAACAATCGCGGCAGCCACGGCAACAGCTTCATAAACAATGACAGACGGCATGGCGTCCTCATACGAACGATTGAAACGTTCTAATGATTCCATTAATTCTATCATAGTATTTTGTTTTATTTTATGTGTTTCCTTTGAATCTTCAGAAATTATTGATCGATAACCATTTTTCAAAAATATTGAACTGATCGATATTTTATTAAAGAACCATACCACTACAAATTTAGAATAAGCTTTATATAGTTATTGCACATCAAAATATTGTTTATATGAAAATAATTTGTTCGTATCATTATTGAAAAGATCAGAGATCTTCTGGCGGTGGGTAGTCAATACGATTTATTCTTTTATGAGATCAGATCAAAAAATATCGGACCTTGTGCTATAAAAACAAAACTATACACATAGTAATTCGGCTTTTAATCACCTTTGAAACTGTCCCCTTTCTGAAGCCATATACCTATCCAGCGTCGTCTCCACTGATGGAAGCATTCCTGAAAATTATTTTTAGGGGATAGGGATCAGCAAACCGTCGCATTCTCTTGGATTTCCCCGACGTCTTGAAACTTTGTTAGGGGTCTGCCACTGCGAAGACTGAACCTAGCTTCTGGGTCATAACCAGAAACCCACGATTCGTCAATTTTTATGACTGGTTTGAAAAAGTTTTCGTCTTCCTCGACACAGTCAAGGAGATCCTGCACAGCTGTAGCCCGATCTTCTTTTTCAGACGACCACACTCTACACACTCTACTACCAAGCATTGTTGCAAACAACGGACAATGCTTGGTAGTATGCATTTGAAATGGGAACTATATTCTTTTTGCCAATAAACATGAGAGTAAGAATATACAGTAATCTCTCGTCATATCGTGGTTCACTTATCACACACTCAGTACATAGCGTATTACCCATCGCGCACGCAGTATATCGCGAATTTTTCTGGCTAATATGCAAGGTTATTAAAAAAGAATGAACCGATTTCATTACGCAATATTTTAATAAGGAAATGCAATAGAAAACTCCACATAAGTCACAAGTATTTACATACAATTGAACTTTTATTTTTTGTCTTACAAATGCTCAATGTAGCCACCACCTGCAGCACGGGCAACACCAATGCGATAAGAGAATTCCTCCCAGACGCGTGTCAGCATACCACGACCCACTGAGTACTTCTTTGGTTGTCTGGTTGAATGCTTTATCGAAGTTTTCCCATTTCCCTTCTATGTCAATATCTTCTGGAATCGCTTCAAGCTTCTTTCCTCTTCTTTCGTTCTCTCTTTTAATCATTCGTAATGTGCTTTCTTCTTTTGTTAGCAACAAGTTAAGGGGACCTGCTGACGAAATTGTTAGCGCACCGGACAAAATGCTACGCGTCAGTTCTTCTGACTCTACGGTCTGAGTTCAAGTACATTTCCTCCTTTCGCGATCGATGAAGTAAGTACTAGTATTATAGATTTCCCCTGCCCGACCACTAAATTTGCTAGCTTGTACCAAAAATGCAGTGTTAAACAACTGCAAAGCAGCTCTTTAAAACTCATAATATTTACTTCTACACAATTTCTATGAAGTCCTAAATCAGTACTGAAAGCTACGATGTTTCGTATGCGAATACATCTATGTAAAGAATGCGATCGAAGATCGAAAAAATAGGTGGTGGGTGTATATCCATATTTCTAGATTTATTGCTCTTTCATCAGTACCACATTCAGCCCTTCAATCATCCATGAATACATTGCTTAAATACCCGGTAAGTTAGCCGTGTAAATATTACACTATTTTAATATTGATGTTTACTCTTTGTGTTGTATTGTAGCAACAGAACAATATGAATCTTTGTATTGTAGCTACTAAACGGCAACACTTCACTGATTGTGTTGTAGTTACAGAACTACATTAACGTTATATATACGTACTTTAGACCGAAATAATCACAATATTTCAGATTTTACAGTAGAAAAACTCACTTCTCGAAATCTTCAAGCTTTTTCTCAGATGTACGAAGGACGAAAGTCAAATTGAAATGAATAGAATGCAACCAGAATTGGATTCTAAACCGAATCACGGAATCGGTTCACCAGGAAAATCGTCGTCTATGGCTTTGATTGTGAGCGAATCATTCGTGATTATGTTAATATGTATTGATTTTTATTTTTAGTCAGGAACAAGTCCGCAAATTTTTAGGCTAGCGGAATGAGATTGTGTTTTTCTCATGGGTATTAACGATGTAACTGAAGTTAATCGAACATTGCTGATCTGACAATATATCGGGAATTCCCATTATCAATAGAGCGGATAAATTCAACCATCTGGACAGTATTATATCACTTAGAGACCTGCTGTTTTACCATTCAATGAAATTTGGGGAATAAATTCCATTATGTCATTCTGCAGAATTGACATACGTCTCTTTCAGTTAAACCTCTCTCTCTCTCTTTCTCTCTCTCTCTCTCTCTCTCTCTCTCTCTCTCTCTCTCTCTCTCTCTCTCTCTCTCTCTCTCTCTCTTTTAATCTTTAATAGAATGGCAAAATTTTGTACAAATCACACAGCGAATCAGTGGCCTGTCTCTCTCTTTCTCTGTCTCTCTATCTCTGTCTTTCGAATTATCTCTGCTATTTATTGTTAAACCTGGAAGTGTTAAATCTAAGGCAGTGGTTCTCATCAATTTTAATATCCAGGCCAGATCCCAAACCTGGATTTTGTTAGGAGCCTACACCAAAAAACTAAAAACACAAGTCAATCAAGGAAAAAATTATAACAATAGACAGAACATCGCCGAGAACTGCCGGAAGGATGTTTGAGGGTCGCATGCAACCATGGGAGCCGCGGTTGAGAACCGCTCATCTAAAACCTTTCCAACTTAAGACCTATTGTCCTTGAGCGCTTAATCCCTATAAAACCGCACTATAACCGCTGCTGCTTGCAACGTATCTCAGTTCTCTTAAAAGTCACGGTCTCATTCCTCTCTAGTCCTGAACAAAGCTGTTTCTTCCCAGAGAGATTATGTTTATAAAGAGAAGAATAATCGACTCAAGTATTGGACTGCTACTGTATTCATGGACCATGGAGGTAAAGTTGAACTGAGTAGGAAAGGATCCTAGGACAGCGATGGTTATGATGATGTTTGGTGATGGTGGTGTGATGGTGGTGGTGGTGGTGGTGATGGTGTTGGAGCTAGTTGGCTAAAGCAGCAAAATGCTCTGCATTTCTGTTCCACTCTTCTGCATTGGTCGCTAGGCATTCACTATCTCTTATACATAAATGTGCATCTCTGTGTATTTATACTCATTGATGTGTGTCTTCTTATAAGGTGGTGAGCTGGCAGAATCGTTAGAACACCGAGCGAAATACTTACCGGTACTTTGACACCATCATTACGTTCTGAGTTCAAATTCCGTCGAGGTCGACTTTGCCTTTCATCCTTTCGGTGTCGATAGATTAAGTACCAGTTGCGTACTGGTGTCGATCTATTCGATTGCCTCCTGCCAAAACATTTCAGGCCTTGTGCTTAAAGTAGAAAAGAATATGCATGTATGCATATATATATATATATATATATATATATATATATGTAAATATATATCGTACGTAGGTCCAAATAGGCTTCATAATTTCTTGCATGCACCAAAAAGGAAAAAAAAATGTTTTTGTGATTAATGGAAATGTGAATCATCAGCTTCAAACGAATACACACACACACACACACACACACACACACAAACAGAGATTTATATTATATATATATGCGTGTGTGTGTGTTTGTGTGTATGTGTGTGTATACACACACATACTCTTCTCCATGTATTGTGTACTTTTTCGTTAGTCGATATAACTAAACATGTACAATCATCCCGGAAACACACTCACACACACACATACGTACACACACACACACACACACACACACACACACACACACACACACACACACACAGGTTCATATCTCTCAAAATAACCCAGTTTTTCCTTACAACATTTTCTATCACCTGGCAAAATTTCTAACATTAGCTATTTTAAATATCTCCCTGACAACGTTTCTTTTCACGAATTATGATTTATTTACTTTTATTTTATTTTACCCTTTTCTTGTTTTGTTAATTGTGTTGTTTTCGTCGCTGCTGCTGCTGCTGTTGTTACCTCCGCCGTTGCTGCTGCTGTTGTTATTTCATTTTCTTCTCTATTATAATTTCGTAATGTACTTGTTATTTCAAGCTAAGTAAAAAGATTTATGGAAATTCTTAAACTTCCCTTAAGCCTCAACTCCCCTACTCTGTCTCTCCCTCCCCCTCTTTCACTCTTTCTCTCTCTCTCTCCCTCTTTCTCTCAATCTTCTTTCGATCGCTTTTGTCCTTTTCTATCACCCTCTTATTCTCTCTTTTACTCTTTCTCCCTCTCTCGTTTGTTCATCTCTTTCATTCCCAGTCCTGTTGCTTCTATCCTTTTTCTTTTCTCACTCTTTCCACTTCACTCTCACTCTCTCCCTTTCTCTCTCCCTCCCTCTCTCTCTCTCTTTCCCTCCCTCTCTCTCTCCCTCTGTTTATCTCTTCTTTTTTCCCGTCAACTCTCTCTTCTCTCCCTTTCTCTCACGATACTTGTTCCTCACACACTCTCTCTCTTATTCTCTCTCTCTCTTTCTCTCTCTCGCAATCTATGCATCAGAATGAAAAAAAATAATAAAATAAAATAAAACATAACACCAGAACTCATGATGATTCGAAGAGATTAAATTAGAAATAATTTTATTATTTCAATCAATCTATACTTTTGGTTTTTGCTTTATTTGTTAAATATTGCATTATTATTATTATTATTATTATTATTATTAGTATCGATGTGTTGGTGTCATTGTTGTTACAATTGTTATTATTGACGTTGTTTATTGATTACTAATATTTTGTTAATATTATTATTATTGTTGTTGTTGTTGGTGTTGTTGTTGTTACCATCGTTATTATTAGGTATTGCTGTGGCCAGACGTGTTTCGCTTCGCTTTCATTATTTTGGATTTTCATCATGTGAAACTACTTTGAATTCTTATTAGAGGTATCTTCTACAAAAAAGAATGTTCTGTGCATCTTCTCCCCAGCCGGTGGGAGACATTAATTTGGGAAATAGGGAATTTTCTTTGCACTCGTAAATTAACAGAGCTATATTCAGCCAGAAGAAGCCCACAAGTTTATGAACGGAGACATAAACGCTTTTACCAACATGAAACGATAAATTATGGAAATTTGATTTTTCGACAGAGACACGTATTTCATAATTTGTAAAACTTATCGGTTTTCTAACAGAAAATAACATTATTATGAACAATGTAAATGACACGAATCACGCTGACAACAACAAACACACATTCTACCATATTGAAAGAATGAGTAACAAAATATTATTCGGGAAAAACATAAATAACCTATCTGATGTAAACAGAGCCTCCAAAAATAGATGGTTCATATGAAAAAGTGAATAAAGTCTGTTTGGTATTGCTATTTTACAAAGACAGGTGCATCTCTACTTTAGTCATTTATGAAACTACGGAAAAGAAAAGAATAACGTCTCACTGTAACTCGAAAGTAACATTGGCCTTCCTCGTGCTTCTGGATAGCGTTTATAGGCTACTTTGGTCGATGTGTAAAAGCCATCTGTCCCACCAGAACTGATAAATGGATGTCTGTGGCAAGGAGGCATATATTCTCATCCTATGCCCCGTATTGGTTTGCTAGGAAGAGATCTTCCCCTTCATGGTCAAAGCTTGATCACAATATTTCCACGATTAACCTTGGTCCCTATATTGGGGAGATTTGTTCTTTACTGTCTGCTTTTGTTGATTCCTTTCATTTTTTTTTTCTTTGTTTCCATGTAAAATCTTTACTATTCTGAGTTTTGACCTCGTAGTTCTACCATTCGGGCATTAAAATGAATTCTTCTTCTTCTTTTTCTTTTTCCTCCACCTCCTCCTCTTCCTACTACTACTACTACTACTACTACTACTACTACTACTACTACTACTACTACTACTACCGTGACCACCACAAACACTTCCGAATATACAGTAGATCGTAGGAATAGTAGCCGAGGAAGAACTCAAAACACAGAAAGCTTACACGATCAACGAAATGTATCCATTCGTACACAAGTACAGGTGCATAAGTATAGCAAGGTATTACTAAACCTATGCGCAGGTGAATATGCATGCATGCATACATACAATTACATATATGTATCTCTGTATATACATATACACACACACACATATGCATATGTATATATATATATATATATATATATATATATATATATATATATATATATATATAGAGAGAGAGAGAGAGAGAGAGAGAGAGAGAGATAGCGAAACTTATATATATATATATATATATATATATACACACACACATCCATACGCACATACATAAATGCGTGTCTTTTGTGCATGGGCTGATCATCTACAAAGACATATACACATTAATTGAAAAAGACCAATCAATACGCATATGCAACAATATATATGTGTATATATCCACATACACACATATATATACAGACACATTTGTATATACATATGTATGAAGTTGTGTATGTATATTTATGTATGTACTATATACACGTACATATCGTGTTCCAACATAAGTCTTCACACGTTTACATACTTAGATATGTCGTTACGTATCCATGAATGGTAATCGAAATGAATTAATATTATATTAGGTGATAAGGTAAGGCAATGTATTGAAGTGATAATCGATACGAGAACGTAAATAGCTGTCTGAGACAACTTGGATATCATGGCGAAATGTCGTATCACGGAAGTGAGTCGTGAAAGAATAGTGTCGACAGACTGTAAAAAGGAGGGAGAGGGGGAGAAATTGGAGGGGTGGGGAGAAATATATGATATGATATGAATGTATACGTGTGTGTGTGTGTGTGTGTGTGTCTGAACGTATGTTTATGCTAGAGAAATGCACGAGTGTAACACACATATATGTACGTATGTAGGTTTGTATGAGTGCATGTTTGTGTGTATGTAAATGTGTATGTATATGTGTATGTTTGTGTGTATGTATATGTGTGCTTAGTGTGTGCATGTGTGTGTGCGCATACAAAAGAGAGACAGAGAGAGAAAGAAAGAAGGAGTGATAATGCAAAATACGATAGATACAGGCATAATGGAAGACTGACAAATGTGTGTGTGTGCGCGCGCGCGTGTGTGTGCTTAGCAATATATGCATACAGTTGGATAGATAGATAGGTATGTAGCTAGGTAGGTAGGTAGGTAGGTAGGTACTTAAGTAGGTGGGTAAGTAGATAGATAAATAGGTAGATAGATGGATAGATAAATGGATAGGTAGGTAGGTAGGTAGGTAGGTAGGTAGGTAGGTAGATAAAAAGACAGATAGATAGATAGATAGATAGATAGATAGATAGATAGATAGATAGATAGATTTTCGCGCACATGCAATCACACGTAGACTGAAATACGCATATGAATAGGAAATGAGCAAGACTGGCAGAGAGAGAGAGAGAGAGAGAGGAGAGAGAGAGAGAGAGAGAAGAGGAAGGAAAGAGAGCGTGCGAGAGAGAAGAGATAACGAGCAAGCGAGGGAGAGAGAGAGGGATAGAGAGAGAAAGAGATACAGACGGAGAAAAGGGAAAAGGAGAGGGAGAGTGAAAGAGACAGGGAATATACAGATGGAAAGAGAGAGAGAGAGAGAGAGGAAGGAGAAAGATATAGAGAGAGAGGGAAGAGAGAGATTGTGAGAGAGAAAGTGAAGGAGAGAATAAATGAGAGGGGAAAATGAGTTGGAAAAGAGAAACAGATGGAGACTGATGGATTCGGAATGGGATTGATGTAAACATGAAGAAGAGAAAAAGCGAGAGGATTAAGAGGAAATGATGCATTTAGACGATAAGTTATGGGTGAAAGGAAAAGATTGAAATGAAAAAAATGAGGAAAATATTTTCTCCCTGAGAGAAAATTTTAAGGATGACGAAAAGTATTTTTTTCAAAGAAATACGAAATGAGTGAGAAATA
>NC_142941.1:51816330-51853830 GCF_046866305.1 Octopus bimaculoides
AAGTTCCTGGTTTGGGTAGAAGAAAATACAGGAGGATCCATTAATTATGATTTTATTCAACATATTCCTCTCCAAGGTGGGGGAAAATAGTACTCGAATACCGGAAGTAGAGTAATATCCTTTGTTATTATTAGCGCTGCAAAAATATCACAAAAAGCGTGTTCCCGTTTGTCGGACAGTTTAGATTGAGACAGCTAAAATTTTTAATATAGCATATACTCATAGATTAATTTGATAGTAACTTCGAAGTTACTGGAGGTAGCTGTTAGTTTTGCACAGAGGTTGACCTATTAAAACAGACAACATCAAATTCTACATGTGTCGTACAAGCAGTAATAAAGAACAGCCGCATCGTTTTCCAACTGAATAACTTGTAACTACACCTGAATAAATGCGGTTTGCGCCATTAAGGTTGAACATAATCTAAACAACAACCCCTGCTGGAAACACTGGATAATTCATTCCCTGATACACCATGTCAACAGCAGATAAGATTGTCATGGCTAGAATATATTTCATCACAGACAAGTCAGCTGGATCGGAGCTGAGCAAGGGTTAAGGTAAAATCTCTTAGACAAAATCGTCTCAGATAGTTATGTGAAACACACACATTGATATATATATATATATATATATATATATATATATATATATATATATAGAGAGAGAGAGAGAGAGAGAGAGAGAGAGAGAGAGAGCGAGAGAGAGAGAGAGAGAGAAAGATAGATAGATAGATAGATAGATATGTATTACCCATGTGTATATATATATATATATATATATATGTGTGTGTGTGTGTGTGTGTGTGTGTGTGTGTGTGTGTATGTATATATACATACACATTTATGTATTTTTAAACACTCATATACAAAGTTACACATCCATGCGCTCACACGCGAGTATATATATATATATATATATATATATATATATATATATATATATATATATATATATATATATATATATATATATATATATATATATATATATATATATATATATATATATTATATTATATTATATTATATTATATTATATTATATTATATTATATTTAAACACACACATACATTCGCAAAGGAAGAAAAGAAGGCAACCATCGTCCAATTGAAAATATAATTTTGAACATCTCTTTGTTATGTGCATTCCCATTAATATTCAATTTAAACTTCAGCAAAATGTAAATTTTTAGAAGGAAAAAATGGTTGAAATATTTAAATATAGAGATTCGTTCTGTAATAAAACGTTTGCATCAACAATTGAATAAATTTATCTATGGATCTATAAATGGTTCTGTGCGTAGCCCACTCACTCCATACCTCCCCCCTCTCTCTCTCTCTCTCTCTCTCTCTCTCTCTCTATATATATATATATATATATATATACATATATATATATATATACATATATATATATATATATATATATATATATATATATATATATATATATATATATATATATATATATATATATATATATATATATATATATATATATATTAATGTGTTTTATGTTTAAGTACATATAAAGACAAGCAAAATATAACTAAAGTAACACTGACTACATTAAACTGTAGTATTGTATTTATTTTAACACAATGAATACTTGTGTAACTGTAACTTCGAAGTTTTGTCTATCGTCATCGTCGCGGGATAGTAAATGGCATAACTAATTCTAAAACTAGCATATACATTCTACGTTCATGTATACACACACATATATTTTACATAGATTCATAGATACGTATACACAAAAAAAACAACTTTTCAGCCACAGTCACGAATGAGCATGGGATTGCACCTAGATAATTCCCCTCCCAGGCACAAGTCCGGACAAGGTACAAAGTTGTTTTGTGAATGACCAACAGTCACCCATACATATCAGCCGCCCCTCGCCACGCCACCAGTAATACTCAAGGGGAAAAAGGGGAACTGATACATCTTGGCACCAATGACGTCGCAACTCATTTCTACAGCTGAGTGAACTGGAGGAACGTGAAATAGAGTGTCTTGCCCAACGACCCAACGCACAACCCGGGCAGAGAATCAAACTCACTACCTCATGATTGTGAGCCTGACGCTCCAACCACTGAGCTATACGCCTTCACAGCCTCTCTCTCTCTCTCTATCTCTCTCTCTCCCTCTCTCTCTCTCTCTCTTTCTCTCTCTCTCTCTCTCTCTCTCTCTCTCTCTCTCTCTCTCTCTCTATCTATCTATCTCCCATGCATACATACACAAATAGTCAGAGTATGCGCGTGTGTGTGTGTGTGTGAAGAGACCGATAGAATAAGTACTAGGCTTACAAAGAATAAGTCCTGGGGTCGATTTGATTCGACTAAAGGCGGTGCTCCAACATGGCCGCAGTTAAATGACTGAAACAAGTAAAAGACAAAAAAGAAAGAAAGAATGTATGTATGTATGCATGTAGAGATAGATATTTGTATTTTCAGATGTATGTAAATGCATATTCACGTATATGTAATACACACAGGTGTGTGAATGCGTGTCTATATATACCTATGTGTGTGTGTATGCGTGTATATATATATATATATATATATATATATATATATATATATATATATATATATATATATATACATATGTATACACATACATGCACACTCATGCACACATACACACAAGCACACGCCTATACACGTACAAATGTGTTAGTGAAATACCATCAGCTACAACAAAGAAACGACTTCCATGTACAAATGTACAATCTGAACGCGAACGAAACTCTGCAAATGGTGAAAACATGCCGTCACCAACTCACCACCATCATTATTACAATCACAACAATAACAACAACAACAACAACAGCAACAGCTACAATGGCAACATGTGCAACAATATCAACTGCTGTGGTTATGTGCGAAAAGAGAACCACAAAAATAATGAAGTAAATAAATATATGCGGAAGACAAAGAATGAAGAATATTCCCAGAAAGATCATGCATGATGCCATGTTGTTTACGATGCCTTTTTCAATGACATTTAACATGCCAATACGCTACCAATTTGTGCGAAGTGTCAAGTCGGTTTTCTTTTAATACAAATATAATTTGCTTCAAAGCTTTTGTATTTTTCTTTTGAATAATGCTAACAGCCGTTGTGCAGCTTCATCATTATACATGCTTACCAACAACACCTATCTATCTATCTATCTATCTATTTAACTCGATCTATCTATCTATCTATCTATCTATCTATCTATCTATCTATCTATTTGTCTCTCTATTCATCAGTCCTTCTATTAATCTATCCAGCTATCTACTCATCCATGCATCTATCCATCCATCCATCCATCCGTCTATTTGCCTGTCTATGTGTCTGTCTTGCTGCTTGTCATTCTGCTTATTTTCTCTCTCTCTCTCTCTCTCTCTCTCTCTCTCTCTCTATATATATATATATATATATATATATATATATATATATATATATATATATATATATTACTACACTCTCTGAGTGGTTGGCGTTAGGAAGGGCATCCAGCTGTAGAAATTCTGCCAAATTAGATTGGAGTCTGGTGTTGCCATCCGGTTTCACCAGTCCTCAGTCAAATCGTCCAACCCATGCTAGCATGGAAAGCGGATGTTAAACGATGATGATGATGATATATATAACGTGTCTGGAATGGTACAACGATGCAGAAATAATCTAAACATCCATAGTCTAATATTTCGGAATTCAAAACTTCCTTCTTCAGAGATTGCTAATTAACACAGTCGCTTTTACAGTCGGTGGCCAATGATCCCTCTAACCTAACAATGATCCTTCTCTCCAATCTGCAACCCTATCGGCCCCTCTTCAGCTGGACTAGTCAATCATAATCGAGTCCTCCACTCACATTTGACAGTCACAATTCGATGAATTACTTTGTTCTAACTGCAATAGGGTCTGCAGATGTAAATCTGTGACGACAACGCTCATGAAACGTCACCAGAAGACTTCCGAGCCACATCTTTACAACGGAATGAAAGCATTTTCATGTCGTCCGTGGAGAAACATTTGTAGAACTTTTGCTGGACCAAAGAGTCATTTTCGGTCACACAACATGCAGACTATCTCCAACTATATAGTAATGTTAAACTGTAAATATTCATCTCCGTCGATTTTGCCAGCGAATTTGTGTGTTGTTTTAAATTAGTTTGACGCCTAAGTGTATGTAATATGTCAGAACTGGTGTTGAAAAGAGCCATACTGGACTCGTGAGTCGACAGCTATCAATCATATAGACACGCTTACTTGTTCATACACCAGTCTTCGTTTCTTGTCTTTCTATAAATTTCAACCATATATATATGTATATACACATATATATATATATATATATATATATAGTTCAAAAACACAATAACAAAAAAACAAAAAAACAACAAAGTGAGGACGTGATATGGAAAGTATTATTGGACGCTCAGGAAAGGAAAGAGAGAGTGTATGACGTTTCGGGCGTAGCCCTTCGTCGGAAAGATGGAAAGTTCGGAGAATGGAAGAACGGAGAAAGAGGAAAATGGTACCGATGCCCACGAGGTTACATGATGAAAAGACCGGAAGAGGAGGTGGTGGGGGAAAAGTTCTTTCTAAGATGGGAGAGTGAAAAAGGGAGATGAATAGCGGTGCGCGTGCGTAAGTCTGCGAGTGTGTGTGTGATAACAGAACGTGTGTGTGCGTATGTAGGTGTGTGTGTGTGTGTGTGTGCATGGTTTGGTGGTTTATCTGTTAGTGTGTTTGTGTGTGTGTGTGTGTGTGTATGACGTAGTGGAAGAAATTAGTAGCAGGACTGGTTAGTGGACGCTGTAGACAGTGTAGGTAGAAGGTCAACAGGTGGTTGTTTGGGTGTGTGTGTGTTCGTGTTTGTGTGGGGTTGTCGGTGTTAGGTACGTGTACGTGTGTGTGTGTATTTTGTATGTGCGCGTGTGTGTATGTGTATGTTTTCTGTGCGTGCGTGTGTGTTTGTGTGTATGTGTATGTTGTGTGTATGTGCGTTGCTGTGTACGTGTGTGTGCGTGCGTTTGCTATTGTATATGCGTGTGTTGTTTATGCCCATGTGTGTATGATTGTATGCGTGTCTGTGTGAGTGTGTAGTGTTGGTGAGAAGTGTGTGTGTATGTGGGTGTGTGCGTGTGTGTGTATATGTGTGGATGTGCGTGTGTGTGTGGGATTGTGAGTGTTACGTACGGGTGTGTGTGTGTGTGTATGTATGTCTGTATGTGTTTCCGTGTGCGCGTGTGTGTATATTTTTTGTGCGTGCGTGTATGTGTATATTGTGTATGTTTTCGTGCGTGCGTATGTGTTATGTATATGAGTGAGTATTGTGTATGTGAGAGGTGTGTGTGCATGTGTGTATATGTGTATGTGTGCCTGTGTGTATATGTGTATGTGTGTCGTGTATGTGTGTATGTGTGTGTGTGTGTGGTTTTATGTATGTGAGGGGTGTGTATGTGTATGTTTATGTGTGTGCGTGCGTATGTGTGCCAGGTATGTGTGTTATTTTGTGTGTGCACTCCTGTGTGTATGTGTGTGCATGTGTATGCGGCTGTGTATGTAGGCGTGCGCGTATATATGGGTGTGTGTGTGTATATATGTGCGTTCGGCTATGTGTGTGTGATGGCGCGTATGTATGTTTGTCATGTATGTGGGCGGTATATATGTAAGGTGTGTGGGTATTTGTGCGTGTAGGTAGTGGTGAGATAAAAAGTAGAAAAAAGTAAGTCTAATAACAAGAGAATAATGGATATAATGTAAGGGGGACGAGGGGGGGGGGGGTTAAAAAAAAAAAAAAAAAAAAAAAAGAGGAAAAAAAAAAATTATGTAAAGTGTTGCAGGGACGTAAAGGGGAGAGTCATAAGGAAGAGAAGGCTGTGTTGAGTCCGAAGGGGAAAGAAGAATTGAGGTTGAAAATGTAGCGTATATATATATATATATATATATATATATATATATATATATATATATATATATATATATATATATATGTATATATATATATATATATATATATATATATATATATATATATATATATATATATATATATATATGTACATATATTTATATATATATATATACATTGATATATATATGTATGTGTGTGTGTGTGTATATAAATATATTTATATTTATATATACATACATATATGTACGTATATATGGCTTAGTGTGTACACTTGTCGATGTCGTGTCGGTCGAGTTAATAACGTTCTTGTTTGTCTTCATATAAATAACCAAGCTTTGGTTCTTGCGCTGCTTCTGCTACTACGGCCACTAATACTACTACTACTGCTGCTACTCCCGCTGTCTATCATAAGAATGTGTTGCTACGTTTGATAGAAACAAGAGCATTTTAATAGAAACTTCTTCAAACATTGAACCTGTTTGATCCAAGCAACACAATTTAATATCATTTTCCTATGTTATCATATCTGCTAATAGTTCTCGGCCGACACGCTGCTCCATATATTTGTGGGTATATGCGAATGCTCGTACGAAACACTGTAACTAATTGTTAGTATTTGGTTAGTTTTCGTTTATTATTTTGTTTTTCTTTTCTCTATTTTCTCCTTCTTCTTCTTCTTCCTTTTCCTCTTCTTCCTTTTCTTTTCTCTCAGATCAGTAATTTCGATGAAAATTCGGCTAACATCTTAAGGAAGCTCAATTTCTCCACTATTACATTTAGTCAACATCGGTTCAAATATATTCCATCAGATGTTAATACGTAGTTTAAAGTTAATAGTATGGAGTTATTACAAGACCTCAATCACTCCCAACAGTTTGATCTTTCACGCATAAACACACTCACACAAAACACGCAAACATACACACACATACATACTCATAAACACACACGCACAAACACACATACGCACATATATATATATATATAACCAAAGAAAAAATGAAACGTCACAGTGAGACCCCCACACATACGTATGTATATATACATGTATGTGTATATCTATATATGTTCATATATACATATGCATATATCTATATATATACATATATATATATATATATATATATATATATATATATATATATATATATATATATATATATATATACATACATACACGTTTATGTAATCATATGTACATAGACACATATATATGTGTTTGTGTGCACATGTGTTTATCTCTCTATATATGTATATGTGTGTGTGTGTGTGTGTGTGTGTGTGTGTGTGTGTGTGTGTGTGTGTGTGTGTGTGTATGTCTGTGTGTCTGTGTGTGTATTCAACGCGCATTTTAAACAGTCGCTTTGATGTTTCAGCGTCCATGCTTCCAGTTTTTAACTGTTTAACATCACGAGAATAAAAATGCGATAGCATCATTTATGCCATACATAGATGGTATTTTATACATTTTACACACACATAGAGAAAGACACACATACATAGATATACCCAAATACACACACACACACACACACACACACATCTCTATAATCATTTTCTTTCTCTTTAATATTTTTTCAATAACATTTTCAAACATTTAACCTCCTCTTGATACCCCCTTTTTCGCAGCTTTTGAACCGGTGATCGATACGATAATAATAATAATAATAATAATAATAATAATAATAATAATAATAATAATAATAATAATAATAATAATAATAATGATGATAATAATAATAATAATAATACTAATAATAATAATAATAATAATAA
Organism: Octopus bimaculoides; assembly: GCF_046866305.1. NCBI lineage: Eukaryota > Metazoa > Mollusca > Cephalopoda > Octopoda > Octopodidae > Octopus > Octopus bimaculoides. The sequence continues at coordinate 51,824,019 of NC_142941.1, forward strand.
TAATAATAATAGTAATTCTTTATTGGCCCCTGAGACCTACCGTAAAACAGTAGCGTTGCAAAATATGTGATGCATTCATATACACATAAATACATACACACACACATATATATATATATATATATATATATATATATATATATATATATATATATATAATATTATATATATATATATTTGCAAACATACCTACATACCTATATGCCTACATACATGCATACATACATATATACATACAAACATACGTGCATACATACATGAAAGATGAGCAAAACGTGTTACAACAGGGAAATACACGTTAGATATTTGAATACACTATCCGTCAGAAGCAACCACCAAGGATTTTACGCCGCCCTCTATTGAGGGTCAAGGTACCTGATCACCATACTATTTTTCGTTTTATTTTCCCACTTCAGTTCTCCGCCAATACTGAAAAAGTGCCTAATCTCACGTATTTCACTATCTATACCTGTCTCTTCTGAAATTTGCTAAAAGGCTGAACATATTTTTCATCTTCGAGTTGAATTTCAGTTGCAAATGTGAGATTGCTTAGAGACAGATACGTTGGCTCGGGAACAAAGATGTGGAAGTGTTCTTGCACCCGCAAAAATATGGATGCCGGATGCGTAATGAAAATGTAATGAAAACTTCACACCAAAACGAACGAAATATTTTTGGACTAATTGAAAACATTATTTTACTATTATTGGTTTTATTTCATTTGATTCTTGTACAATTTAATAACAATTATTATTATTATCATTATTATTATTATTATTATTATTATTATTATTATTATTATTATTATTATTATTATTATTATTATTGTTGTTGTTGTCTTTGCGCAGCTTCTAACGCTCAAGATGTACTATGGTGTCAGCTGTTCGCTGCCAGTGAACTAAGGTAACACCTCTTGTGTTTCGAGCACCTTCCGGAGTATTCGAGCGGTTCTTGCTTGTAAAAATATTTTGGACTTAGGTTTGCACCCCCTAAGCAAGTTACGTGCAGGAACTCAAACATAGATAGTGTTCTGGTCGCTACTTGTAACCCTATAAAACCATTTCGTTGCCAAACAAAATGGCAATTATTTAATTCATATAAGGGAGTCAGTCAACTGCAAAACGTTTCCTCTATGCAATACTAGTAGACATTTACACAATTCTAGTATCAGTAGTGTAGACATTAACTCGTCCAATACAAATATATCTCCTGACAAACATTAGACAATTCCCATTTCAGAGCAAGTCGAAATTTTGACAATCCTCCATAGAGAAATAGCAGTACATCAATGCCTTTTTTGCCCATTCTTCAAAAAATTCCTCGCGCTGCTAGGTATGGTATTTCATATTAAATCCTTCCAATAATATCCCTGCTTTTGGGGTTGAATGAAATTTTTATCATCTTTCCCATTATTTTCGTATGAGTCTAAGTTCATAAGACGTTACTAACTGCTTCATCAGCAATAGAGAAGCTGGGCTATAAGCAGACAAGAAGCAAAATGGTCTAATGGTGTAGTTAATGCACTTGAATGAAAACATACACAAACATGGCCCATAATCGTCTGAAGAATGACGACCAGGAGTTCTAAAGAATGACATCAGTTTCAGCTTTTTCTGTTATCATCCTCGGTGTTCAGCTCTTTTATATGCGTTAACTACAGCATTAGAGCATTTAAGCTCTTATTTCTAGCAATGTAGGTGTTCTTTGACACCCTGGTCACATTTAGTGTATGTATATATATATATATATATATATATATATATATATATATATATATATATATATATATATATATACATACATACATACATATATATATATATTTATATACATATTTAGATACATACATACACACACACATACATACCTACATATATATATATATATATATATATATATATATATATATATATATATATATATATGCATATAGCTGCATACGTATTTCTGCTTATGTGTTTATGTGTATATATATATGTGTATAGTAAAGAAATCAAACTTTTCCATTTAGCATGCATTAAACTAGTCCCCACTCATGGAAAATATTAGCTTTATATCCGATTAACGCCATCATATATATATATACACCCACAAAAAATAAATAAGTATATCAAAGGTAAATGGAATTTCTATAAAGTATTTTTCGTTCCCGGGAAGCACATCGCTTTTATCTTCATTTATCTATTAACTTAAATCTAACTGAAATACTAAACCATAAAATTTCACCAGCTGTAAAAATCGTACTAATTATGTTTTCTAGTCTTAGTCAAAGAAATTTATATCTAAAATAAAATAGAATAAATAAAATAATACTAAAAGAGGCTGCTGTGATTGTGAGTCAGTGTTACCATCGAAAAATTGCTTCTGTTTGTAAACCTAATAATACAAATAGGAAATATCGTACTCGAACTGTGATTGGTTAGTCATTGCCCAAGTTTACAGTCTGGCATTCACTATTTTCCTCCAAAGTTCTACGCTAACTTCTTTTCATCTCTGGAAGTGTAGAAACCAACATAGAAATAAACACCATTATATAATACCTAACATATTGGCCTCGTCTGTGAAAATCACAATACAACTGCAACTTTAAAAAGTTGTGTTCTTTCTTTCTTCTTTAGCCGATTTCCATTTCATTGCCTCTTTTGAGCTTTTCCTTCCTTTCTTTCTTACTTTCTTTCTTTCCTTTTTTTTTTCATTGAGGTTGATATCAATAGCGTTCCCTTAGTTTTCCATTTCATACACTTAAATTCTCGATTTGCAAGCGAACGTTTTTGTTGATGAATACGTTTAAAGTAGAGAATTGCAAACAGCCGAGATTATAGACTCACAGACTACGCTGTCGACTGAGGAATCTTTTGTCCCTAACCCGAAACAAGTAATGCACTGAGGTGAGGGCAAGGCGCATAATTCTCAATCGATTCAGTTTATTATAAGATACATACATACATAAATACAAACATACATACATACATATATATATATATATATATATATATATATATATATATATATATATATATATATATATATATATATATATATATATATATATATATATATACATATATATATATATATATATATATATATATATATATATATATATATATATATATATATATATATATATATACATATATATATATATATATATATATATATACATATATATATATGCATATATATATATATATATATATATATATATATATATATATATATATATATATATATATATATGTATGTATATTTGAACATATATAAATATGTTTATACATAAATACGTATGTACATGTGTGTTAATATATATACGTCTGTGTGTGTGTGTCAATATATACATATATACATATATGTTAATATGTATATATATACACGTTAATATATATATATATATATATATATATATATATATATATATATATATATATATATATATATATATATATGAATATTTATATATATATATAACTTCTATATTAAATATATGAGCGAGAAGTAAACATTAGCAGCACGAAATCGTGAAGTATGTTTGCCACCGAAATGTAGCGGTCCCATAGGGGACGATGCTGCTGTTGTTTATAGCCCCAGGAGGACATCTCCTCCAGCTGGCCATCGACACACTGTCTGTGTCTGATTAGTATTTGTGAATGGAAACCATTGTTCCTATCTCTAGCATTACGTGATACATTCAGACACGGGTCTCTGGGTAGTAACACGTCTTCAGTGTATGATAATCACCAACTAGCGATGATAACTCACTCCAAATGCAAAATACTATATGTTTTTTTCCAGTGATTAACTGTCGCTGATCTCGAAAAGGGAGAAATAAGCAATATTAAATCTCTGAGTGAGAATTAAACAGTGGCTGTACGGAATCGTGCTCTGGCTCGGAGATCTCATATTGCTCGTTTCTCCTTTTTCAAGACCAGCGACAGTTTGTCACTAACTACCATAAGATTGTATATGAAGCACGTACTTTTAAACTAAACATTGATATCTACACAGATATCGTTTTGAAAGCGAATCCTGAGTCACCTGCGAACGTAACTACTCTGTTTTTTATCCCTCCCGATGACTCCCACTGTGCCTCTCTCATTCTTTCTTTCTTTCTTTCTTTCTTTCTTTCTTTCTTTCTTCGTGGGCATAGCAACACACACACACACACACACACACACACACACACACACACACACACACACGCACATATGCACGGGTTTGTGTAGAGAAGGGTGGGTGTTTTTCAAAAAGATAACGCGAGATTATACAAATGTCAAACGACAAGAAATTTGGTGTGTACGACAGTGATCCTGTTATCTCTGGAAGTACCATACCAAAAGCTAGACGCGATAAGCTGCCCGATGTGGGCAGCAGTGGCGGTTGGGTGTCATACAATTCCATTGCAAGTGGGGATTAATTCAGTTATCACTATTCCGAAGATAATAACAAGTCATATAGGTTTGTACAGGAAGCCCTAAAGCTAATGAAAACCTCTAATTAACAGGTAAATTGGAGCTGATGCATTCTAACCAACGTCAGTGTTTTGAAGTCGCATATCTTACTCGAAGAAAAAAATATAATTTGTAGCGTTTTGCGGAGACGATGGAATAAATTGAGTTTTTTTTCTTGAACAGTTTTTTTTTTTTCAACTATATCACATTTATGAAGGTTCTAGATACAAAAAAATACAACTCTTTTAATGAATTTATCGTAATAACACTAATAATAATAATAATAATAATAATAATAATAATAATAATAATGAGAAGAAGAAGAAGGAGGAGGAGGAGGAGGAGCAGGAGAAGAAGAAGAAGAAGAAGAAGAAGAAGAAGAAGAAGAAGAAGAAGAAGAAGAAGAAGAAGAAGAAGAAGAAGAAGAAGAAGAAGAAGAAAACTAATAATAATAATAATAATAATAATAATAATAATAATAATAATGATGATGATGATGATGATGATGATGGTGATAAGCCTTTCTACTAATGGAACAAGGACTGAAATGTGTGGGAGGGGACTAGTCGATGAAATCTAACCCGGTGTTTTTCTGGTACCTAATTTATCAACCCCGAATGCATGAAAGGCAAAGCTGAGCTCGGTGGAATTTGCACTCAGAACGTTAGGACGGCCGAAATGTCGCTAAGCATACATACATACATACATACATACATACGTACCAACGATGGAGCTTTGTATCTTTGTTGGAACTCAGCTCCCTCCTCAGTGAAATATTTATAATAATTTTTAAAAAAGAAAACACATACATACATATATACATACATGCATGATTGCAAGCTTACATATATACATACATACGTATATATCAGTATTCTGCACAGTAAAGAGCAAAAGATGGTGATCTTGAACAGTTGTCCTAACGGAATCATCGATGGACAACTGTTCAATATCGCCATCTTTTGTCCTTTACTGTGCAGAACTTGTAAGGTCTCATTAAGCACTTGAATGTGCCACCATGTGTTACTGTCTAGGACTAACGCCTCGTTGCACAATCTCTGGACAGTTCCAGTAATTTTGCTGAGTCATGGGCCTTCAAAAGCAGCGTCAGTGACACTTGTTTTTAGCACAAAAAGGTGCGGGGTTTGAACACAGAATGTAAAGGACCGTAACCAAGTATCGCAACATATTTTTCTCTGGAAGACCCAGCAAACCGAGTGAGACTTAAATCCAGGGCCTCTGCCAGGCGTGTAGCCAGCCCACTTATGCGTACTTTCCTTCATTGAACACTAAACTCGGCTTGCGAAGACCTGTTGGGGAAAGCGAAAGCGAAATCGTGATGGCACCTGTGCCCAGCGTCGCCTTCCTGGCACTTGTGCCGGTGGCACATGTAAAGACATTCGAGCGAGATCCTCGCCAGTGCCGCTGGACTGGCTCCTGTGTAGGTGGCACATGAAATTCACCATTCTGAGTGTGACCGTTGCCAGTACCACCTGACTGGCCTTCGTGCCGGTGGCACGTAAAAGCACCCACTATACTCTCGGAGTGGTTGGCGTTAGGAAGGGCATCCAGCCGTAGAAACTGCCAGATCAGATTGGAGCCTGGTGTAGCCATCTGGTTCACCAGTCCTCAGTTAAATCGTCCAACCCATGCTAGCATGGAAAGCGGACGTTAAACGATGATGATGATATCACCGGTTCTACCATTGCACTTTTATATTTTCTCATAATGTTCAAATTTCGTCTGATGTTGTTGCACTGCAGCTCCCCTGCAAATTACATTTCATCCCCAGTTGGAGCAACTCGCTTTCCTAATTAATACCTGTGGGAAAGATATGAATGTCACTACTTCCTGTTTTCCTCCTTTTAATGATGTTGCCTGTTGTTTTTGTCAACTCCAATGGAAACCGATATTTTAATCATTTGTGAAATTACTTCAATCTTTGCAATTTTATTGAAACCAATTTTGAAGTAAATTTGTAACGAAACACCAAAAGATATTAAAAGAATTTCAAATATTCTTTGTCATAGACTATTAAACCTTGTCACAAAGGAAAAATAAACATGAAGCTGATAGAAAGATGGAGGGAGGGGAGCATATGATATATGAGTGTTTGCATGTTGTATTTCTGCATTTGTTATAAGGATATGAATTGTTAAAATTAGAAGAAATACAATGGAATACAAATTCAGTTGAAATCGAATTACAATTTGAAATGAAAATGTAATTCAACAGATTGGAAAAATAATATTATGTGCTTTCAAAATTATTAATTTTCTGTAATGACTATGAACGTAGAGAAATTGGTAGATTCGCTATCACGGCTTGTGATAAAATGGATTATATCTATTCAACATTTCTGCGCTCTGTGTTCAAATCCCACCGGGGTAAAATTAGCCTTATGTTTTCCTGGAGTCAATGAATATATTATTAGCGGTCGAGTACTACTGGAATCTATTCTTCTTTGTCTTTGTGAGAAGGGCATTGCTGTACCATTTAAGTTCTCTATCTCGCCCATTTGAGATTTATAGGGGGCAGGAGTGGCTGTGTGGTAAGAAATTTGCTTGCCAACCACATGGTTCCGAGTTCAGTCCCACGGCTTGAAACGTTGGGCATGTGTCTTCTACTACAGCGACGTGCCGACCAAAGGCTTGTGAGTGGATTTGGTTGGCGGAAACTGAAAGCGAAAGTGAGCGAGAACGTTCATACTTGGTGAGCATGCACAGCAGAGTTCAAGGTCAATCTGAGCCAAGCGGTTCTATTCTGTGTGCTTTAGCTTCGTTACTATGACAACAGTCCGGATATTTATTGATCAGACTACGTACATTCATACAAACCGTTACAGATACACATACCAATAGACAAAAGTTTACACACTCATGCATACATATTTACACACACACACACACACACACACACACACACACACACACACACACACATATACATAAACACATACAAATCGTCATACATACGAGTTTATAAACACAAAAACCGTTATACACATGCATATCCACACACACACACACACACACACATTGCACATGAAAGGATTAAAGACTTTCGTACTCCCTTGTTTCACCTCCTCCTCCTCCTCTGCCTTCTCCATTTTCTTCTCTTTCTTCATTTTCTTTCTTTCTTCTTCTCCACTTCCTCCTTTTTCTTCTACTACTACAACTGTTATTGCTACTACTACTACTACTACTACTACTACTACTACTACTTTTTCTTCCGCTCTTTTGTTTCTCGTTCTCCTTTTTCCCCTCCTCCTTTCTTTCTCCTCCTCCTCTTCCTTCCTCTTCTTACTTTTGTTTTCTTTCTTTTTCTTATCTTTTTTTCTGCATGTTCATCATATCATCATCTTGACCATCTTCTTCTTCTTCTTCTTCTTCTTCTTCTTCTTCTTCTTCTTCTTCTTCTTCTTCTTCTTCTTCCTCCTCCTCCTCCTCCTCTTCCTGCTCCACCTCCTCGTTTCTCTGAGTGTTCTTTGTCGTTGTTGTTGTTGTTTTTTTTAAATCTCATTGAAAGATTCATCTGTAAAATTATCTTTCAAGGAAGAAGAACTTTGACAACTGTTGCCGAGAAATATCTCACGTTTCATTTGCCAGTTGGATTAGTGCAAGGAAATGATGATAAATGGATACATGTTGTTAGTTTTATGATTAGCAAAGGACATTTCGATCAGTTTTCTTTCCACATTTAACTTGTGATTTTACATTAAAAGCCGCGACTGCGAAATTAAGAAAATGAGGAATTGCGAGATGGCTGCATGGCGGAAAGGACGAATGACCGTGCGGTCGGTCGGTCGGTCGAAGAAATAAAATGTTTGATATGGTTGGCGTGTGCAATCACTACTCTGAGGCCTTGCGAGTTGTTTCCAGATATTGAAACGCTTACAGTCTCTTTCTTTCTCAGTCTCTGTCTCTAATCTACCTATCTATCTATCTATCTATCTATCTATCTATCTATCTATGTCTCTATCAGTCTATCTATCTCTCAATATGACTATCTATCTATATATCTTTCTATCTATCTATTTATCTATCTGCCTATTTAACTGTCTATCTATCTATCTATCTATCTATCCACCTACCTAACCTTTAATCTGTCCAACTGTCTCTGACGGTGACAGAGAGAGGGGAAGAAGGTAGGATGAAGTGGATATATCGATAAACAGAGAAAAAGGAAAGAGGGTGTTTCTAGAGAAGAGCTTAATGTGGTGACAGTAGGAGGAAAGATTGATAGAAATAAAAACATATGAATGAACACGAGTGAGGAGTGATGAAGAGTAGAAAAGATAAAAAATGCACAAAACTTGGAGGGAGAAATATAGATACATAAATAGATAGAGATTAGGGACTTAGTAAGTATGAGAGCCAGAAAGAAAGAGGGAGAACATGGGGGAGATAGACAGAAAGACAAATGGGAAGGTTGTGAATAGATGGCGCTCAAGATGATAGATAGGAATGGAGAGAGGGGGAGGGATTGATAATGTGCATATGATAGAAGGTGGAAAGTAAACACAGGGACAGAGAAAAGTGCTGGAGGGAGAGAAAGGATGAGAGGAGGAAAAACAAGAGAAAGAGAGGGAGAATGAGAGAGACTGAGTAGAAAGATAATGTATTGTAGTAATAGGTAGATTATCTCCCTGAATTACATCCCAATGTTTTAAAATCACACATTATATAATGTAATTCTGTATGCAGCATTGCTGAAAGAAAAATCGATGGCATGGTCACGGATGGAATATTTGTTATCATAGATGCCTGCTCGATCACGGTTGGCTTAGAGCAAAACAACAACGCGCACTGAAGGTCAAATAATATTTTTTCACTTCTTTTCAGCGGGAAAACAGAAATGAAAAATAGAACTAAAATAAATAAATATTAAAAAAGAAAAAGAAAAAATCTGAACGATTTTGTGGGATGCAGAAAACGTCAGAAAATAATTAAGGTATTTTTTGACTAGAAGGAAGAAACTCCTTTTAAACAATTATGTTTATGACTGAAGGCAAAATTTTTATAATTGAAGCGCGTCCGGTAAAGAAACGAAAGTTTTAATTCTGTGATAATAAAGATAACGCCGACGGCGTTCATACAGTGGAGTAACAATCTTATCAGGGCTGAATTTTTCTCGGAAATCTGTTTCACCTGAGGCAATTCTGCATCGACTGACATTGAAAATAAGCTTCGTTTTCTCGACTTTTATTAGCAGACTCATACTCAGTTATCACGTATTTAAGCAACAGTTGATACCTGGAACCAGAGAGGCAGAAAAACCCACGCATTTATCATTCAGGCGCAGCAGTGAGTCTGTTGTAAGAAGCTTGATTCCCAACCACATGGTTCCGGGTTCAGTCCCACTGTGTGGTACCTTCAGCAAGTGTCTTCTACCATAGCTCCGGCCCGACCAAAGCTTTATGAGTGGATTTGGTGTGTCTATGTGTGTGTGTGTGTGTGTGTGTGTGCGTGCGTGTGTGTGTGTGTTGGAAAAATTAATAGAAAAACTTTTCTGATAATTTTTCTACTTTTATAATTAGATTCTTTTATTCTTTTGTTTTTTTATTTGTTTCAGTCATTTGACTGCGGCCATGCTGGAGCACCACCTGTAGTCGAACAATTCGACCCCAGGACTTATTCTTTGTAAGCCTAGTACTTATTATATCGGTCTCTTTGCCGAACCGCTAAGTTACGGCAACGTAAACATACCAGCATTGATTGTCAAGCGATGGTGTGGGGACAAACACAGACATATATAATATAATATAAATAATATATATATTTATCTGCATATATACATACGTGTATGTACATACTTACATCTATATGTATATATATATATACGCATATGTGGTTAATGTTACATTTCTGGCAATGTTGTATGTGTATAAATTTTTGAAAAATTTCTTTTCATATTCTATCAAATACTTAACGTCCATAGAGTAACATTTGTAATTTTAATTCTTCGTCCTCAAACTGCAAGCAACGCCATGTCTATGCTGTTATCTTATATGTCTACTTTCGTACAGTTTTACTAATTTGTAGACCTTGTATAAATATCTGCCCCCACCGTTCATATCGATGAATAATTAAATTTAAATTTTAGCGATATAGTAAAATTAGATAATTTTAATATAATTACAAATGTGTGAAATTTTAGTGAGTGCCAAGGAAGACAGAATTAATATGGGATAAGAGTTCAGAATCAATCACTGCTCGAAGCCGTATTATTGCACAGATTTCTTCAATGCTCTTAGGAGAAAACTAAACATTATTACCGTTCGAATTTCCATCTTGAAAATGTTCTCTTTTAAATGACATAAAAAATAATCATGAAAAAAATCTGAAATTGAAATTTATTCAAATAAAGTTATTTGATTTCTATGATAACATTATGAAACTGCAAGTGACCAATTATATATATATATATATATATATATATATATATATATATATATATATATATATATATATATATATATATATATATATATATATATATATATATATGTATATATGTATGTATGTATGTATATATGTATGTATACGACGGGCTTCTTTCAGTTTCCGTCTACCAAATCCACTCAAAAGGCGCCCGAAGCTATAGTAGAAGACACTTGCCCAAGGTGCCACGCAGTGGGACTGAACCTGGAAGAATATGGTTGGGAGTCAAGCTTCTTATCACACAGTGTGTGTGTGTGTGTTTGTGTGTGTGTGTGTGTGTGTGTGTGTGTGTGTGTGTGTGTGTGTGTGTGTGTGTGTGTGTGTGTGCAACATTGATAACAGTAAAGAAACCATTGGACGTATTAAATTTAAGGACGGTTATTTTACTAAAATTTTCGAAAATCTTAATTTATGTTCCTTCGCACTTTTCCCTCCCGAGATCAATTATTTCCCCCGTTTCCCCATATTCTTTCCCTAATAATACATCTCTCCAAACAATTTTCCTTTCATTTTTTTTTACTTTTTTTTTTACGAAAAAGTTCTCAATTTTTCCTTTAAAACCATCAAGAAATTGGGAAATAACCACACCGCTAATATCTATCTATCTTGCTTGTCTCTGGCATGAATTCATGCCAGCAATCGATATATTGCAGCGATTGTCTTAGATTTATACCTTTTCGGTTCAGCCAACTGTAAAATTTCTGGCTGGATGTTTGAATAACTAGCAGAAAATTACACCAGACAGTAATTTCTCCTTGGAATCGCATCCACTTTATCAATCGAAGCAAAATGGACAATATAAAATAAATTCGCGCATAGACTTACACAAACACACCGAAAAGAAAATAAGTATATATATATATATATATATATATATATATATATATATATGCATGTATGTATGTATGTATGTATGTATGGATATTACCCATGTCAACATGTTGCGGTAATTTATCACTGAGGATCATTTCTTCACTGTTACTTTTTATTAACCCGAACCAGTAGAGTCTAGACGAAGCGGGTTGGGTGCGATGGGGAACACAGTCATCATTGTAAGAGAGAGGGTGATATAAATGTGTTGAAATATCGCTTTGGTTCTGATATAATCATCACATAAATTTTAAACAAACCACTACACACGGTGATGTGAAATAAAGATATACCACTACAAGATAATTTCAATAAACATTTGATCACACAAAGTTTTTCGTTGCTCTACGAACTCGATAGGTTTAGGTTCAAATCGCACCATCAGAAACTTGTACTTAAATTTTCCAGCTAGCAGTAAAAGAAAAGTTATTGAGGGGGTGGATTATCTTCAGTGTCAAATATAATCATATCTTAGCCGTCACTTGCAAGCGAGTATAAACGTGTATCACGCTTCAGAAGTTGTTTTAGATCTCATGTAAGGAGCAAACGTACATAGAAACTTTCTTGAACCACCCACCCTTATTCAGATCGTTACTCAGAGAGGGAGATAGAGAGAGAGCGAGAGAGAGAGAGAGAAAGAGAGAGAGAGAAAGAGAGAGAGAGAAAGAGATGAGGAAGGAGAGAACGTTTCCTACCAGCAGTCGAATGGTACTAGTTTACAGCTGAGTAGACTGGAGCATCGTAAAATGATGAACTCGAACTCCTTCGTCACTGTCCGATCTTGGAATAGAGGCCGCAGTCTAACAGTCGTGAGCTTAAATCCATAACAATCTGGCCACGTACCTATAAGGAATTGATAAGATGCTGTGATGTTTATTCATCTAATATTTTCATTAAAAATAATATCACTGAAATAAAAATAAAATGTTACTATATCTTTACGATTTTACTCAACACGTTTTTGTTCATAATTTCTGTTCAAACTTGTAAAAATTGCTGTGGATCGAACGCTAAACGCTCGACCTCTCGAAAAGTACCACAACCAATTTTGATGTTTGACGCATTCTATCTTAACCCTTCCACGTACGTCACTAATGTTTTACGAAAAAAGAAAGCAGAAATGCTACAACTTTTCATTAACGTTCCGCTAAAAGATGTTGGTTTCTGTAGGTTTAGTTAAATATTATTTTTAGTTTTCTAGTTAGGTTGTAAAACTTTTTAGTTCTCCAGAGAAATAAACAACCTATATCTAATGGGGAATTACACACGTGCACTTCTACAAATCTCTTCAACTGTTGCTAAGATATCGTTTACCCTTTAAAACTGTTGTTTTTTTTTCTTTCTCTCTTTCTCTCTCTCTATCTCTCTCTCTCTCTCCACAAACTACAGAATTTGTATTTAAGATTATCTGAAAATACCAGATCTTGCCATTTGGAAACGGAAATCTTCCAACCTTCTATTCAGCTTCCGTGCATCAAGAATGGGGAAAAAGCATCGATGAAGCGTTCAATGAATTAAGCGTATTTTCACCTGGCTTATCCACTTAACGTTTTCGCTAGCAGAAATTCTCATAACTTAATATTAGTTACATGAGTGCTCTCCAGCTCACAACAATACAGTTTCGATGTTCGCTGGAAGCCAATTGAAATTAACTTATCCCTTCTAATGAACTTGTGAAAATCATATCATTTTCCTCGTTTATATCCAAGCTATTGTATTGTATCGAAGAGATACCAGCATTTCTCACAAGGAATTTGGATAACACCAGGCTGGGTATTCGGTGGATGATAATTGACTTTCATTACAGCAAAAGTACCCCTAAGAGTGGCAGAAATATCGCTGTACATCGTTGTATGTAATGGGCTGACCTATCCTTTACTTTAAGATTATATATGCATGTAAGTAAGACGGAAGCCGATTGTTTCCAGAAAGATCTCTTGATAAACAGTTGTAGTTACTAGGTAAAGACAAGCTACTCTATCCAAACTGCTGTTGCGATTATAACTGCGTCAATTTATTTCAGTACGTGTCACTATTGCTACGCCACTATTTTCAATATAAGCCATTAAGGCCACTTCACTATAGTCAATATAAACTTCTCAATATAGACATACCACTCTCCTTATTATACATACATACATACGACGGGCTTCTTTCAGTTTCCGTTTGGAAAGAGAGCTTTTTTTACACAACTGCTACACCATTGTTTTACTACCTTCCTAATATTATTATCATTTTCTTTGAAAATTACATTCAGATAATCTATTCTTATCTCTTCCTAGCTATATTATAGGATTTCTCTATCAGCACCATCACCTTCATCAGCGTCATTATCATTATTATTATTATTATTATTATTATTATTATTATTATTATTATTATTATTATTATTATCATTACTTTTGTGTTGGTGTGTGTGGATGTGATATTTACATTTACAATAAATTTCGTAATTACTAAAAATTTCTCTCTAAAGAATTGTTTTGTTTCTTAATATAGCTATTAAACGTTGCCACCTCTATTCTTTTAATGACCCCCATTTCCAGCAAAAAATCGAAGACATTTGCAATATTTCAAATGATAAAGGTCACTTAGCGAGAAAATTCTCACGAGATTAGTTTAAATAAATCACTAGTTTTTCTTTATTGCTTTATTTCATTCGTACAGAACCACTAAATAACTTCTCTGCCGATTAATGAACTATAATGGCGGCTGGTTTTTATCACAATTACACAAGGTAGTACGTTTGCGCATGCGCAGCAAAATACGTTGAAAATAATGTTGGGAGAAAAAGGAAAAACAAAAGTACGAGTCACCATCCGTTCAATCGTAAAGCTCTTCTCAAAACTAAAAACTATTCTATTATTATAGAATTATATATATATATATATATATATATATATATATATATATATATATATATATATATATATATACATATATATATATATATATATATATATATATATATATATATATATATATATATATGTATATATATATATATATATATATATGTGTGTGTGTGTGTGTGTGTGTGTGTGTGTGTGCGTGTGTGTGTATGCATGTATGTATGTACCTGTATATATATATATATATGTGTGTGTATGCATGTATGTATGTACCTGTATATATATATATATATATGTGTGTGTGTGTGTGTGTGTGTGTGTGTGTGTGTGTGTGTGTGTGTGTGTGTGTGGAGGCGCGTGGCTTAGTGGTTAGGGTGTCAGCATCATGATCGTAAGATTGTGGTTTCGATTCCTGGACCGGGCGACGTGTGTGTGTGTTGGAAACTTCATGTAAGACTTCAGTGCCGTGAATCAACTAATCTAGCTTCGATTCCTGTTTGCAATGGTTTTCCTTTAATTTAATTACAGCAACAACTACGTTCTGAGTTAAAATTCTGCCGAGGTCGACTTTGCCTTTCGTCCTGTCAGAGCTCGATAAATTAAGTGCCAGTTAAACACTGGGGTGAATATAACCCACAAGCCCTCTACCAAAATCACGGGCCATTTGCCTGTAGTAGAAAGGATTATTGTTATTAGTTAAGCGGTGAGCTGGCAAAAATCGTTAGTGTCGAAGAAGTGATTTGCTTTATTTGTTCCGACTCACAACCTAAACCTACCATTCGGGATCGATTTAACAAAGTACCAGTCAAGTACTCGGGTCCATGGTATCTAGTAGCCACCTCTCTTCAAAATTACTGACCTTGAGTCTAAATCAGAATCCACTATTTAGGGCGATTAATAAGCAGAATCCTTCGAACATCGATGACAATACCTGATGATACATTATTAACATTCTTTAGATTTGACGGATATTTGTCCTCATCTTGTTTGTTGTTAACACAACGTTTCGAACCTGGGGAAATTTCGAACCTGAGGAAATTTCGAACCTGGGGAAATTTCGAACCTGGGGAAATTTCGAACCTGGGTTCTCATTCCTAAGGTTCGAAATTTCCCCAAGACACCTGATGAAGGCTGGAGGGTATATCAACCGAAACGTTGTGTTAACAACAACCAAGATGAGGACAAATATCCGTCGAATGTAAATAATGTACATAATTCCTCATCTCTTAAATATAGAACTGTAATACCTGATGGTGTTTTCTAACGACTGATTGCAGAGTTCAAATCACTTTGAGGTTAACTTCGCAGGTCATTCTTTTGGGGTCGATAAAATAAAGTGCCAGCGAAGAATATTCCCAAAATGGAATTTCCAGGAAACTCACAAGTTATAAATGTCGAAGACTAAAGAATTTGTACAGCGTTCCAATCCCTCCAATATCTCCGTGTTTCTTTTAATATTTTATTTTTCCGTATTTAAGTTAAGCAGAGTCAAAGTTTGCTGTAGTTGCTATAAAAGTAGCTACAGATTTGCTAGGGCGCTAATTCAATGGAATTTATTATCATCGGTTGGCGGATGTGCATTTGGTACCTCTGTGCCAGTTATAATTCAACGCCGCAAACGCATTCGATGGCGAGATAGATAAGAAGACAGGCAAAACGATAAAACGCCTTCCAAAATTCAGAGTCTTCTAGCTTCCGTTCCATCTCTGATTTTGACTTCAAAGCTGCCTTGGAATCAACAACGTACTTGGAATTGATAAAATAATTACAAAGTAATATATCGAGGTCAATTCAATCAACTAAACTTGCTCCACCGCCTCACAATAAATAAATAAATATCGTTATTATTATAACCATCCCTAATATCACTTATATTTATTATTACTCTCCTACTTAGGCAGCGTGTTCCAACGTATAATAAGATGAAACTTCATGTCTTCGCTGCTGCCAATTACTTTATTATCTTCCTCGTGGCAACACACTTGAATTGAACACTTGACGAGTATTATACTTAATCAAATCTGTTTTTTCAAGAATATTTCTGTAAGAGATTTACTCTCGCTTCTTTTGGCCTCTCGAGTATTTCATTATTCAACTCCATAATTACATAGCAGGCACTTATTTGGCTCGGTTCCAGTTTCGTTAATGCAGTAAAAAGGATTTCTTTTTCTTTTCCATTTTTGTTAACCCTTATCTTAGAAAACATGACGAAGTAAAATATTCATTCAACAAATAAAAATAAATAAATGCCTATATAAATAAATAAATAAATAAATAACACTAAAATCTTTCAGGAGCATTAGGAACTGGTAAAACAGGAAATCAGTAAGGAAAATCGATCAGATAAATATTTAATTCGATCATGTATCAAATAGAGCAAGTGTTGTGCAATATGGATATGATGCGGTACAGACAGTTTCACTATAGCTTCGTCCTGGGTCATGTTTAACGAACAAGATCTCTAATTAAAGGTCATGTTTGATGCTATGATCATTGCATATATTCATATCATTTATTGTTTATCCAGGATCACATTTTTCAATGCGGTGTTTCTTCATAAGACGTAAGAATCTGATTTAACCTCTTAACATATATTTTTTGTTTTTTCCCAATTTCCGCACAGAAAATATATTTCTTATTATTTGTATCTGCATACAATAAAGAATAAGTATACAAATTATTTTGGATCAGTTGGGATTTATTATGGAGTTATTGATAGAAATGGGAGTTACTGGTAGTGAATAAGAGAAAACGGGAATAACATCATGGACGAAGTATTTCGGATTAGAAATAAGAGTCAAAGGCGGTGAGCTGGCAGAAAAGTTAGTACGCCGGACGAAATGCTTAGCTGTATGTCGTCTATCTTTACGTTCTGCGTTCAAATTCCACCGAGGTCGACTTTACCTTTCATCCTTTCGGGACAGAGAGAGAGAGAGAGAGAGAGAGAGAGAGATGCAGCACGGAATTTTGTCAGTGAACAAGTCGCGGTCTCAAAGCGACGAAAATATTTTGACACAAATTAAATTTGAATGTTGAAGTGAATCTAAAGGTTTCTGTATGTTTTAAATGGCTTATAAACACCTTCCACGCTGCAATCGTTTTTGTTACAGCATACGATCTCAGAACAGGTCACTTGCTATGCAAGTACATCTCCGTACGATATATATATATATATATATATATATATATATATATATATATATATATATATATGTATGTATGTATATACATATATATATATATATATATATATATATATATATATATATATATTAAATATATACTTTTATAAAACAAATTTTACAAAATATATAGTATCTGTTAACAGTCTTAGCCAAAAACTCACAGTTGAGTTTTTGTATATATATATGTATACATGTCTCTTAAAGGATAGAGCTCAAAATCAATGCATTGAAGATACTTTATTGCAGCAACAATTATAATAATAACAGAAACAACCACAATAAGCCAAACCTATGCACATTTCAAAAGGGTATCCCGGAAAAATAAACCACATCATAAGATGTCTCGTAAAATATCGTAACAAATTACAACATATTACAAATTTCTGGATACTCCATCTCATCAGGGTCGCATTATTGCCATCACCAATACCATTATTAGCAAAACACACACATCATCCAAGAGGGTGAAAGAATAATCGACGGCACGCAACCTACCATCGTTATTTTCTTACAGAGTGTAAACAAACCAGTCAACCGAAATCCAGCGACGTACACCGCCCGGTTTACACTCTGTAAGAAAATAACGATGGTAGGTTGCGTGCCGTCGATTATTCTTTCACCCTCTTGGATGATGTGTGTGTTTTGCTAATAATGGTATTGGTGATGGCAATAATGCGACCCTGATGAGATGGAGTATCCAGAAATTTGTAATATGTTGTAATTTGTTACAATATTTTACGAAACATCTTATGATGTGGTTTATTTTTCCGGGATACCCTATTGAAATGTGCATAGGTTTGGCTTATTGTGGTTGTTTCTGTTATTATTATAATTGTTGCTGCAATAAAGTATCTTCAATGCATTGATTTTGAGCTCTATCCTTTAAGAGACATGTATATATATATATATATATATATATATATATATATATATATAAGTGTGCGTGTGTATATATGTATATATACGTGTGTGTGTGTGTGTGTGTGTGTGTGTGTGTGTGTGTGTGCTTAAAATTGCATCTGACGTATTTATGTGAATGAAAAACGGTTTCCAGATTCAAATTAAAATATCCAGCTTGAATTTAATTCTTTCTTTTCTAGATTTTCTTGTCTTTATTTTTCTTTTTGTCTGTTTTTGTTTACCAATTGTTTAATACCTTTGAAATGGCAGGAATGATTAATTCACAGTTTGAATCCTTATAATTTTGAATACAAGAAAACGAAAAAAAAAAAATTTTAACTGAAAGAAGCAACAAAATAATAATAATAATAATAATAATAATAATACACAGCAAACCACAGCACATACCCAAGGCGCACAGAGCTGCGCTCGGTAGTGAAGTGAAAGCACGTTATAAAAATAAAACTACTGAACAATAATAATAATAATAATAATAATAAGGTCAGAAAAAAACGGAGATTGTTTTTTAGTCAGATGACAAAAACTGTCAAAGACTTTTCAGTCTCTGCCCAATTCTCTCACGTAATGCACGAATGCACGCACACGCATTTCACGCGCGCAAACACGCTGACACATATATACAACGAGCGCGTGCATGCACACATGCTCGTACGCATATAATCATATACACTCGTATATGCATGTGTCCGTGTTTACCTATAATTACATATTCATATTTTCGTATATCCTATACATAAACACACACATATATATATACGCATATATATATGCAATATATGTATGTATGTATATATATGTATGTATGTATATATATGTGTGTGTATATCTATGTATCTTACTATCTATCTACTATCTAGCTAGCTTCCTATATATATATATCTATATATACATCTATATATAGATAGATAGATATACACATATATATATATGTATATATGTATATATATATATATATATATATATATATATATATATATATATATATATATATATATATATATATATATATGTACGTATGTGTGTATGTGTATATACATATATAAAACGATAAACGTCGCCCTTTCAAAGCCTAGCCAGGCACATGGGCCCGGTTTCCCGGTTTCTATGGCGTATGAAAACTGCCTTGGGTCTCATTAATGTTTTAAGATCTCCAACTGTAAGTTAAAGTATGAAAGACAAGATTTGTTCAAGTATGATTTCGATGTCTTGCGAAGTCGCGCGGTTAGGATATCCACCTCACGATCTTAATGTAGCGAGTTTGATTACTGGCGGCGCGTTGTGTCCTTAAACCATATGCCTGTAGGCGTAGTGGTTAAGAGCGCGGGCTACTAAGCCCAAGATTCCGAGTTCCATTCCAGACAGTAACCTGAATAATAATAATAATAATAATAATAATAATAATAATAATAATAATAATAATAATAATAATAATAATAATAATAACAACAATAACAACATTGAAAAATACCTGAGGAATGAGAACCCAGGTCCGAAATTTCCTTAAGACACCTGATGAAGGTTGGAGGGTATACCAGACGAAACGTTGTGTTAACAACAAATAAGATGGGGACAAATATCCGTTTAATGTAAATAATGTAAATAAGGTATATAATTCCTCATCTCTTAAACATAGAACTGCATATCTATCTTCATCTATCTATCTATCTATCTATCTATCTATCTATCTATCTATCTATCTATCTATCTATCTAACAGTCTGTCTGTCTGTCTATGTAGCTTTTATCTATCCACTTATCTATCCATGTGCGTGCGTGCTTGTGTGTGTATGTATATGTGTGTATATGTATATGTGTGTATGTATGTGTGTAGGTAGGCATATATGTATATATGTATGTTTTTTATATACAAAGACATGTAGATTTTTGCCATAGATGTGATGAATTTTAAATTAGTTATCGAGCCTTTTGAGAGAAACATTTTTGTCTTTTTTTCGTTCAGTTGAGAAAGACAGAAAGATGCGGGTGGGGGTAAGAAGAGTTTTGGAAATGTCTCACATACGAACAGCAACTCTTTCTCTCTCTCTCTCTCTCTCTCTCTCTCTCTCTCTCTCTGTCTCTCTCTCTCTCTCTCTCTCACCCGCGCGCACATCTGTGTGTATGTGTGTGTGCACACGCACGTGTACGGACATGTTAGTGCGAACGCGGACACGTGTGTGCATGCATGTGTGCGTTGTAGAGCATCTGAGTGAGATGTCAGTGATCTAGAAGTAAAGTGCTGGTAGTGTAGAGAGAGAGAGAGGGCGAACGAGAGCAACGCAGACCACAGACACACACACAAACACACACAAACATAGTCCTAAACACGCATAGTGACATAGGCAACGCATGACAGAGAAAGAGAGAAAGTGAGGGTGAAAGAGAGAGAGAGAGAGATGTTGTCGGAGGGCGAGGTGGAAATCTTAATCGGTTTTATCACTTTGTAGACGTTGCACGTTAGATTTCTGCATGAAATCGTGGAAATAAAAGGAAATGAGATCTATAAACTGATAAATCTTATCATTTCGCCGTCTCCGTTCACCATTACTCACCTTTCTCTAACTCACTAGTTCACTACCTCGACCTGCCTTTTCCCTTTCGTCTCTTTTACTTACTTTCTCATATTTTTCTTGTTTTTTTTTTTTTTTGTCCCTTCAAAGGGTCTTTCTGCCGAATTTATACGAATATATCAGCTGATGCTTAACAATGCCTTTCTGCATAAAGAAAGCCACTCACGCACGCGTATATACGCATATATATATGAATATATATATATATATATATATATATATATATATATATATATATATATATATATATATATATATATATATATATATATATATATATTCATATATGTATATGCATATGCATACATATCTACATGCATATATACACATACATATATACATACATATACATATATATTTATATGTATATATAAATGCATATATATATTCATACATACATACACACATATATACACACACACACATATATATATATATATATATATATATATATATATATATATATACACAAACATATATAGATACATACATACATATGCACATACATACATACATACATACATACATACATACATATATATATATATATATACATATATTTATAGACACATGCAGAAACTGACTCAGTGAATAGGCTAATACAAGAATAACAATCGCCCAGCAAAATCATGATTAAGAAAAAACAAAAACATAAATACACAGAAACATCGAGCACATATATAAAATGAAATATACACAAAAAACACGCAAAAGTGCCATTGGGTCGTTTTGAAACGAAAGTTGGTCATAGGGCTGGATGATTAGCTGATATCTATATATGTATATATATATATATATATATATATATATATATATATATATATATATATATATATATATATATGACGGGCTTCTTTCAGTTTCCATCTACCATATCCACTCACAAGGCTTTAGTCAACCCGAGGCTATAGTAGAAGTCACCTGCCCAAGGTGCCACACAATGGAACTGAACCTGGGACGATGTGGTTAATAAGCAAGCGGCTTACCACACAGTCATATGTGTGTGTGTGTGTGTGTATGCATGCATATATATATATATGTATAATTATTTATGTATGTATGTATATATATATATATATATATATATATATATATATATATATATATATACATACATACATACATACATACATACATACATATTTTATTGTAATTGTCACCCTCTCGTGCATTCACAATCACCAACAAATTTGGCTTTCCTTACACTAAGCGCGTCCCAGCCGATACAAACTTCATTTTGAACAGAACACAATCTGTCACACACCAACTCAAAATCCATTAACGTGATGGAATAATATTCTAACTCTCTTTAGGTTTTTTTGCCAGGAAACATCACAATCAATCGGCTCACATAAATTGCTGTTTCTTTTTATGGTCAAGACTCACGCCACATTGGAAACGATCACACCAATTTTTTTTTATTTGGGGATCTATGCTTTATGGGGTTTTCTCTTATCATTCTGCTCAAGCAATCGTATCAGAGAATTGGTTGGTTTTAGAGCCATGTCTCAACACTACTTTCAACCAGCCACAACTAATTAAAGAAAATATTGCTCCTAACTTTGGAACTGAAAGCTATATCAACCACCAAACCGATCGGCACAGCATAATACCAAAGATCTCGTCTTCTCCGTGTAGAATAAGGACCCAGAATTGCAATAGCTTGGGTTTCAGGGGTCCAATATTGTTCAGCATTCAGCTAAACACCCTCAGAGATTTGCGAAGTGTAGATGTTGTGGTCTTCAATGTGCGTCTGGAAAACTTTTTTTTATCGGAGATACCAGATGAAACCACATCGCGACGCGAGGCACAAAGATGAACAGCTCCGTCCAACACTCTGCCGCATTCGAAAAGGTACAGAAAAAACACAATCACACTGATAGTCGGCGTTCTAGCATGGTCTCAGCCTCTGACTGCAACCAATAAGAACAAGAGCACTCAGGGAGTGCAAACCTCCGCCAAGGCAACAGCAACGTCCTCTCAATGATTAGTTGGATATGATTTTTAAAATGAGAATATCTGAAATAAACTCGACTGCTCTCACAAACGAGAATACTAGAATTGAACCCGACCGCTCTCAAAAATTCAGTTAAAAAAAAGAAAACAGGAAAAATAATCCAGAATCCTTGTCCGGTACCGGATCAATCCCCAAATCTAATTAGTTCGTGCCAATTACGAGGCTAAACATCCCTGAAAGTTTCATTCAAATCCATCCAGCGGTTCTTGAGATATCTTGTCCATGGACACACAAACAAACACGACTGCATAGTTTCTGTCTGCCAAATTCACTCACAAGGTATTTGTTGACCCACGACTATAATAGAAAACACTTCTCCAATGTACCACTGAGATGGTGTAGAGAGGGCGTGGCGTCAATGTGGTCACAAACGGCGAAGAAAGCACTTCGACAAATCTAACGGAACGATTGATCAGTTAGACTCATTTTTCATCACCTTCAATATTCTTTTCTATTCGAGGCACAAGGCCGGAAATTTAGGTGGGGGAGAGGGTCAGTCGATTATATCGACCCCAGTACGCTACTGGTACTTAATTTATCGAACCAGAAGGGATGAAAGGCAAAGTCGACCTCGATAGAATTTGAACGCAGAACGTAAAGACAGACAAAATAGCGCTAAGCATTTCGCCAGGCGTGCTACCGGTTCTGCCAGCCTGCCACTTTTAATATACTTTTCTACTCTAGGCACAAAGCCGGAAATCTTTGGTGGAGGGGACCAGTTGATTCGATCAACCCTAGAACGCAACTGGTACTTAATTTATCGCTCCGAAAGGTTAAAAGACAAAGTAGACCTCGGCGGAATTTGAAGTCAGAATGTAAGGACTGTCAGAAAGCTGCTAAGTACTTCGCCCGGTGTGCTAAAGTTTCTGATTTCTTTATTGCCCACAAGGGGCTAAACATAGAGGGGACAAACAAGGACAGACAAACGGATTAAGTCGATTACATCGACACCAGTGCGTAACTGGTACTTAATTTATCGACCCCGAAAGGATGAAAGACAAAGTCGACCTCGGCTACCAAAATCCACTCACAAGTATGTATGCACGCTTGTGTGTGTGAGTGATTTAATGTTTTTCTTTCAGTTTCCCTCTACCATATCCTCTCACAAAAGTTTAGTCTGCCGGAGGCTATAGTAGAAGGCACTTACGTATGGTACCACGTACTGGGACTGAACCAAGAACCATGCTGTTAGGAAGTAATTTCTTATCACAGTGCATATTTTCAGCGATCTACCTCTGGTTCTTTATCTATTTATCTGATTTGAGCAATGATAGACTCTTCGATGGCTTTTCTCTTTCGAAACTTTTCCGATTTGAAAACCGCAATCGATTTTTAATCTCATAATTAATCCACCTCTCACTTCCTTTCGTAAAGCAAAATCGGTATATATCTTGATTCTCATAAAAACCATTTAAATCCGGCACCAAAAACTGAAGAGATCCAGCTAAGATCGAAATACGTTTATGCAATTGGAGTTTTACGATTTTCGATATCTTCTTTAATGCGAAAGAGATTAACTGTAATGTTCTGCAGTTAAATTTTCAACAGAATTATTATTGCTAAAAGTGATATAAAGTTAATATGAATACTAATAACAATAATTCTAATAATGAAACCACAAAGTAAAGTATAGCGTTCCGTCTCACAGAATACACGAAATATATAAAATGACCGGAAGAATGTATCCACGGGTGCATATATGCACAGGTATATACGAATGTTTATATATGTATATATATATATATATATATATATATATATATATATATATATATATATGTGTGTGTGTGTGTGTGTGTGTGTGTGTGTGTGTACAAATATATATATACATATACATATACATATATATATATCCTTATATCCTTATGTACATCGATCTATAGCTATCTCGTCTCTCACTCTCTACATCTCTTTCCTTCTCTCTTACTATCTCTCATTCTATACATATATATCTATATATAGGCGAGTATGTATACATATATATATATATATATATATATATATACACACGTACACACACTCACAAACACACACATATATGTATATATATACATATATATATATTATACTTGATGGACACAAATAAACACACGTTTTTATATTGTAAATCTTTGTTTTTGTCGAAGTCATGAGCAACTAGAAAGACATTATAAACTGAAATGTTTGAAATAAATATTAAATAAATGTTATGAAAGAAATTAAAAAAAAAAAGAACACTTTAACTTACGCTCGGTGACTGAATCTAAATGCGACATTTTGTTCGTGGATCATCTCTGTAACTTTGAAGTTTAATGAGCATCTAGGCTACATATAGGCACAGATAAACACACGAACTCACAATCACACGTATATAAGCATATATATATATATGCATATATATATATATATATATATATATATATATATATATATACACACTCACAAGCATAGATACTTATCCAGAAATGGGCAAATGACGTGAACAGGTAGGGTTGCAACCCTCCTCACAGATAAGGCGGAAACGGTGTGGTGAGGTTTGGCGTTTAACCAGCAGTGGATTTAAAAGAGCTGAATGGAATGGAAATGTTTTCAATATTGATTTTTTTCTTTTCTCCCCTCTTTTTTTTTTTAAATGTGTATCGTCACTTTATCTCATGTGTTAAGTGTCCCTCTCTGCAGATATACCGAAGAGGGATTCAGTTAATATTCTCCCCACATTTTCTCATATTTAGCCATAATGTTTTGCTACATCGAGTAATATCTTGTGTTCACACACATACACACTCACAAACACACAAACATACCACACACATATGTGCATAAGTGCATAGAAGTATATGCGTGTGCATGTGTGTGTGTGCATACATATATATAATATATGGTATATATATATATGTACATATATATATATATATATATATATATATATATATATATATATATATATATGGATGGACATATTCACATATATATGTATATATATGTATGTGTGCGTTTATATGCGTATATAAAAACGTATATATATATATATATATATATATATATATATATATATATATATATATATATATGCGTATACATATGTGTTTATCTGTGTGTATGCCCCCCCCCCCCCACACACACACCATTTGCATCATTTGAAAGTTCTTTGAAATCATTTCTGCTCTGATTGCTAAAGAGATAAACACTTCACAAGAAAAAAAAAGAACAAAAACTCGTGATGCTGCGGCTGGGGACCTTTTTCCTGGTTTATCATTGAGGGTTGCCGTTGTTGGAATTTACCAACTTTAGAATAGATAAACAACGTTTAATTTCAAGTTTATTGCCATTGTGGGATATTTCTGATTGTTTCAATGGTTTTCTTTCTAACTCTTAATCTGAATTTGATGATAGGCATTCTTGATTTGGCCATTTCATCTTTTCATTTTTGGGAATACGATTCGCTTTTTTTTCTTCCTTTCTCTCTGCAATATTATTTTGTTAAAAAGAAAAAAAAAGAAAATAGAAAACGGAATAATAATAATAATAATAATAATAATAATAATAATAATAATAATAATATTAATGATGATTGTGCTTGGAGACTGCAAGAAGAGGAAAAGTAACTTAGCCATGTCATGAATCGACTTAGTTCAGTTATTCAATGAAATTATGAGAGATTCTACGAAAACACCCGATTGGTTAGCAAGAGGTATTTCTTACCTACTCCCGAAGTATAATGAAACAAAATTTCCGCAAAGCTATCGGCCCATAACATGTCTATTTACCACGTATAAATTTTGATATCCATCCTCGTGGAGAAAACATAGAAATTTATGGAACAGAACGATATTTTCCCCACTGAACAACTCTTAATCAATCGCATGATCCTTGAGAATTGTCATAGCAAACGCAGAAATCTCAGAACTGAATGGATTGATTATAAAAAAGCAAGAAAGATACAAAATGTAGAAATAACAGCTAAGTGGTGGTTTTCAGTCATATGGCATAGAGAAAAAGACGGACATAGCAATGACTAATCGACTAAGAAGCGAAGATCTGGGTTAGTAAGTTGCTTTTATCAATGGGACGCTGGACATTCTAGAAACTTCCATGAGAAAAGCCAAGCTTCTTGAATAATTAAGAATCACGTCTCATGACAGATGCTTGAAGAAACTAAGAAAAGGGAGGTTACTCTATAATCTTTTTGCAAGGGAGATCATTCAACTATTTAGCTACGTAGACCACCACACATGTACGCCTTTTTCTCCCTTATATTTAGTAGCATTCCTTCAAGACAAAAGAACCGGTTTCTAACAAAGACATAAAGCAACATCACTGGAAAGTTGGATTAGGACAACGGTAATTGTTACACATCAAACTTTGAGAAAGACTTGAATACCTTTACTGTTCCATTTCCGGGCTGCATCAGCGAAGTTCGCGTTACGTAGTTTCTTACTTTCTTTAAAATTCCAGGCTTCTGCATACTATGGATAAGTCATATATATGTATACTGCTACTACTACTACTACTACTACTACTACTGGTGCTGCTGCTGCTGCTTCCTCTACTACTACAGCCAATTAACTACTGCTGCTATCACGGACAGCGGTCACTCCCGTTTAACACTACCAACACTACTACTACTACTACTACTACTACTACTACTACTACTACTACAGCCAACGATTCAAATCAACGCACGAGACAGCCATTATTTCCCCACACATAAAACGCTCCCACGCGGACTATGTTGACACCAGTAAGAAGCAATTATGAACGTTTCTTTTAATTACATTTTTAAAAATATGTTTTTAATAAGGTTCGTTTTTTCATGAACCAAAACATGTAAAATATCTTTGAGAAAATTAAACTTCATCTTATATAGTGGCGTTTTCAAACTTCTTTGTTATATATACATATATATATATATATATATATAATACATACACGCATATATGCATATATACACCATAATACATACAGGCATATATGCATATATATATATATATATATATATATATATATATATATATATAGTTCAAAAAAACAATAACAAAAAAACAAAAAAACAACAAAGTGAGGACGTGATATGGATAGTTATATATATATATATATATAATTTATATAAGAGCCTTACTATATAGTAATGCCTCACGCTTAGAGGGACTAAATAAGTCAAAACTACCCAAAAATAAGCACATATTTACCGAAAGCGAGGGAATGCAACTTTCAAAAATTTACCTCCTAAAAACATTTAACTTGATAAATTCTTATAAAGATTTTATCCTATATTATATATATATATATATATATATATATATATATATATATATATATATATATATATATATATATATATATACAAGAATAAGGGCAGAGAATCGTCAATTAATAATAGAATTAATAATTAACAATTTTGCCAAGTAGTTCAGTATGAAAAAAACCTTTATCGGTAGAACTATTTATCATCATAAATATACAGGGATTAGCAATTGAGTTGCTTCTCCAGCATACTGAAAATTCAGAAATAGCAGTCAAAGAACTACTGATTCCAAACTACAAATTTTTCTCTAAAGCGGATGGCGATATTTATCGCACACATAGAACAAAAAACCGGAGGGAAAAGCGTAAACAAACCAAGCCTTTAGTTAATTGGATACGAATCGTTTCATGGTTAAGTGAATGGAAATTTCACTATTCCAATCTTCAGCCCAAATATTCTGATAAATTTGAAAGTGTCTCTTTCAAATTTATCAGAATATTTGGGCTGAAGATTGGAATAGTGAAATTTCCATTCACTTAACCATGAAACGATTCGTATCCAATTAACTAAAGGCTTGGTTTGTTTACGCTTTTCCCTCCGGTTTTTTGTTCTATGTGTGCCATAAATATCGCCATCCGCTTTAGAGAAAAATTTGTAGTTTGGAATCAGTAGTTCTTTGACTGCTATTTCTGAATTTTCAGTATGTTGGAGAAGCAACTCAATTGCTAATCCCTGTATATTTATGATGATAAATAGTTCTACCGATAAAGGTTCTTTTCATACTGAACTACTTGGCAAAATTGTTAATTATTAATTCTATTATTAATTGACGATTCTCTGCCCTTATTCTTGTATATTTTATATTTGATATCTCTAAGTTAGATGGTTAAACCGTAAATCCTTCCACACGGGACTTTTTCATACGGGACTATTTGTGACGCACATGGAATAGATTTCTTTGAGGTGAGGTGCCTGAACTCGCTAGCCGATGAATTCGTAAGTGCCATTCTTATCGTTGATTTTTGGTGTCGCATGGCCAAAAATTACCGTGAATTTTTTAGAGACACTTTCAAATTTATCAGAATATTTGGGCTGAAGATTGGAATAGTGAAATTTCCATTCACTTAACCATGAAACGATTCGTATCCAATTAACTAAAGGCTTGGTTTGTTTACGCTTTTCCCTCCGGTTTTTTGTTCTATGTGTGCCATAAATATCGCCATCCGCTTTAGAGAAAAATTTGTAGTTTGGAATCAGTAGTTCTTTGACTACTATTTCTGAATTTT
>NC_142941.1:51856330-51861330 GCF_046866305.1 Octopus bimaculoides
TAAAGACGAACACGAAACCAAAAACTGATTTCCGAGCTAACAATAGTTGCAAACCGCTGTAATAGCTGTGCAAAACAATAGCTGAACTTTTACTCCAGCCATCAACACTAACTACTAACTAGCTAGTAATATTTCTCATACATACATACATATATACATATATATATATATATATATATATATATATATATATATATATATGTATCTGCATATATATGTATGCATATGTATATATGTATATGTTGTATTATATTTTTACTTTTTCTGTTTTTTCTTCTTTTTTTTTTGCTTCTTTTGTTAGCCGAAGATCAAAATATATCGAGACAGAAAGAACGGGGATTAGATCACGTGAAAAAAAAAAAAAAAACGAAAAAGGAAAGAGTAATGGCTATGTAGTAGTTGGACATTTATGTATGTTTGCGGTGACATACAGAAATACACACAAACACATACACAACAACACATACACATACACACGCACAGATGCATACAGACAAACACACACACACACACGAATCATATACACATATACATGCAAAAAATGTAATATAAAAAAAATAATAAATGGCCGCTTACGTTGTAGCAGATTTATTTCTCATACAGATACACACAAACCTATATATTTATACACTGGTCAGTAAATTTGCCCGTACGCGAATACATACATGCACACATAGATATATACATACACACAACATATATATATACACACACACACATATATATATATATATATATATATATATATATATATATATATATATATATCTGTGTATGTGTGTGTGTGTGTGTGTGTGTGTGTGTATACACACATATTTATGTACATACAGATATATATTGTCTATATCTATATGAGTATATGTATGTATCTATCTATCCGTCTATCCATTTATCTATCTATCTATCTTTCTAAGTATATATATATATATATATATATATATATATATATATATATATATATATATATATATATATATATATATATATATATATATATATATATATATATATATGCGTGTGTATGTGTGTGCGTGTGTAAGTATGTATATGTATATGAATATTTATATATGCGCATGCGTGTATATATATATGTGTGTGTATTTATACACGCACATACATATGTATGTATATCCTTTATGTATACGAGAATCATAAAGATAATTTTGTTGATATTGACGTTGTTGTAGACAGTTCACTCACCATGAATATAATGTTGAATGTGGGTTTCCATTCTGCTTTCAAGTATTTTCATTGTGTTGTCAGTCTCCTCTTTTGTTGGACAGAGAGATCGTTTGAACATCGATTTGTTTTCTTACCTCTACAAAATATATAAAAATACAAATACACACAGAAATTCACCGATTTATTTTCTGGAGGGAGGAAGAACAGAGAGAATGGAATTTCGGTCTGGATGGGAATGGGATTGCGTTGCTTTCATGCCTTTCCTCAATTATATTAAAATATTCTGATACTCTTTGTCGCATGGCTACAATTATCGAAGTGGTGGGAAATACGGGATAAGTTTGGCACCCGTTCTGAAGGAAACGGTTTAGTTCACATGATAGGACGCAGCATTTGGTTGGAACTATATATTATGAATTTCGGAAAGATGAAAGGCAAAGTTGATCTCGACAGGATTTGAACTCTGAACGTTAAATAACCATAAGAAGTACTCTAAAGTATTTTTCTATTATTCCAATTATTCCTTCTGGCATAGTCACAATGGCAACAATTTTGAGGGGAGTGGTTGTTTGATCCCATCGACCCAATTATTTCACTGGTACCTTATTTTGTTGGACTAAGAAGGACGAAAAGCGAAGTTGACTTTGCTGGGAGTTGAAGCCCCACGCTCTACTAATCGTTTGTTTCTTTAGTATAAGGCCAGCAATTTTGAGGGGAGTAGAAGTCGATTAAAGCAACCCAGTGCTCAACTAGTATTTATTTTATCGCTGCCGAAAGCATGGAAAGCCAAGTTGACCACAGCGGAATTCGAACTCAGAACGCAGAAATGAACGAAATGACCTTAAGCATTTTGTCTCGCTTCCAAACGACTCTCCCAGCTCACCGTCTTCCGATATTATACTTGTTTCTAATTTTGGCACATGGCCAGCAATTCGGGATGGGGAGTAAATCGATTACATCGCTCCCAGTGCTTAACTGGTTCTTATTTTTATCGACCCCCGAAAGGATGAAAGGAAAATTCGACCTCGAAAGAATTTGAACTCAAAATGTAAAGAAAGACGAAATGCCGTTAAGCATTTCTCCCCAAGTGCTAACGATTCTGCCAGCTCGCCGCCTTAGGATTAACAACAGATATTGAAGTAGATACACTAGTTTTATAGATGTGTAGTGGCTGGGACGTTAAAAGTAAGTAGAGGTACTTAATTTTAGCGTACTTCGAGATTCATCTAACAAAACATGATGATAAAGTTATAGATTCGTTACAGCTTAAACCTCTCCAATCGAAAAGGATTCACAATCGATAATACACCTCTGACTATATTGCAAAAATAATATCCATAATATATATATTTCTTTTTGTTTTAGATTTTTATCATTCTGGCATTTACTTATAAATCTACACCTCTTTGTTTGACTTCTTTGAGAAAACTCTGTCTCAAGACTTTGTGGAATTTTAAAAATAAAACAAGAGTGCATAGTTTATATAGGTTTTAAATAATGACATTTTTGACAGGCATGGTTATAATCTCGCAAGAAATAAGCAGAGAAATCCGAGACACAGAGCTAAAAACACGTTTTTCTATCTCTAATTATTGATTTCGATAGATTTATATTATTTATATTCCTAATGTGTTGCTTCAAAACTAAATCTTAATGCCGTTGACTTACTCCGATGTCTTTCTTTCTGGAGACTTGATCGAAGATAATGCTATAGTTATGAAATTCTTAACTGTTCGATGCCAAACAGCTTTTGTTGGTATTACTTTTTATTTCGCTAGTGCGCAGACTAACCAGGTTAACCTTTATGTTTGTGACAGAGGACAGAGTTCTATCAATTGTGTTGTGATATGTAAACGTGACATTAGATTCCGCATTGGCTTAGAAAAATAAAATTTTAGATTTGTATGGAAAGATTTTGGCGCTTTTAGTCATTATCTTGTATAATTATAAGTTAACTCTTGCATTTAGAGGTGTGCATGGCTGTCCGTTTAAACAGCATGCTTATGAAACCACGTGATTTGTTTTATACTACTGGGTGTCACCTTGGGCCAATGTTTTCTGCCCTTGTATTGCGCTGGATAACGCTTTTCTAGTTGAGCATGATAAATACAAGTTATGCAAAGGACTCCTATAACTGTATAGTTGTGTATATTTTTTTATGTTTATTACTTTAAATGACCTATAAAATTCAGAGCCACCACTGAAAGTTACAATGTTTCTTAAATGAATACGTTTTTGTAAACAACGCGTTCGAAGACAGCAAAAAATAGGCAATGGGTGTATATGCATATTTCAAGAGTCATTGCGCTTTCATCAGTACCACATCCAACCTAACATGTATTCACGAACACATTACTTAAAATAGCTACCAGATAAAGTGGTGTAAAACTATTGGATAGAACAATTTACATATTAAGCACATCCATAGCTGGTACATACATATTAATCTCTAGCAAGGACACAATATTTCGCTTTGCAACCATAATATACTTCCAAGTATAATATACTACCAAGTATGGGTTTGTATATATATATATATATATATATATATATATATATATATATATATATATATATATATATATAGAGAGAGAGAGAGAGAGAGAGAGAGATAGAGAGAGAGAGAGAGATGTGTTTATATCTACGAGGTGTTGCTGAAAAGTTCTTTTACGGGACCTTGAAAAACAGAAGGACCGCTGCAATAAGTGTGTGAATCTGAGAGGATAATATGTTGAATAAAATCATGATTAACAGATCCTCCGATCCTCCGGTATTTTCTTTTATCCAATGCCAGATACTTTTCAACACAATTTCGTATGTGCATATTTGTATAGATGTATATTTGTAGAGATTTGTACATCTTTATATGTTATATGTAGACATTGATGTTCTTATATGTATCAATGTATCTTTATGTATGTGTCTATATCTGGAGATTACAGATCACTTGACATTCTCCTCATTTTCTTTCACTCTATCTATAAATACTTTATCCTAAACATCCCACATTTTTTAGAGAAGGTAAAGAATGATTTAAAGGTGAGTTGCCTTCTGTTCATAGAGG
Organism: Octopus bimaculoides; assembly: GCF_046866305.1. NCBI lineage: Eukaryota > Metazoa > Mollusca > Cephalopoda > Octopoda > Octopodidae > Octopus > Octopus bimaculoides. The sequence continues at coordinate 51,860,577 of NC_142941.1, forward strand.
CGTTGGAGAAAATCGTTTCGGTGACTGGAACAAAAGTCTCTTTGCTTTCCGATTTCAAATATTAACGCGGTTACATTTGCTTTCCATTTCATTACTGTATAAAACATGCCATGGAGTCAAGTTATTTCTCTCTTTCCTTCTCTCTCTTTCTCTCTCGCTCTCCATACATATATATATCATATATATACCAATGAAAAGAAGAATACAAAGAAAATGGGATATATATATATATACATACATATATATATATATATATATATATATATATATATATATATATATATATATATATATATCCATTTATGTATCTCTCTTTATGTATATATGTATCTCTCTCTCTTCCTCCGTTAGTCTTTTTATCTGTGTATCTTCGCCATCCGCTTTCTCTCTTTCTGGAAGGACCTGTCTCTGGTAAAATCTGGAGAGGGAATCGCTCCGTTAGGTCTAACGATGACCAAAATACTTCATACGTCAAGATGAAGCCCCAACGACTCCATTAAGCGATAAAAGCCTGAAGGCAAGGCAATGATCGACCAACATATATCGTCAGAAATATAAGAATGCACAAGAATACACGCACACGCACGCACACACACACACACACACACACACACACCCACACACACTTACACCGTGTTAAACACTTCCAACAAGAAAGTCCCTCCTAGAGAGAGAAATCTCCAAGTAGAACTTCTCTCTTCATTGATATTTATTCGCAGCTAAATGCAACGAAGAAGAGAAAATTATGTGCTTT
>NC_142941.1:51866330-51888830 GCF_046866305.1 Octopus bimaculoides
CACACACACCGATACACACACGCACACATTCCATTTCTTGTCGTAGAGAAAAGAAGTCTTGCAAAAATATATAACCTAACGTAAAGAAAAACTTCCTTAGAACGCAGAAACGACGGGAAAGATGAAAGTTGCACGGCTTACGTTTGTAGGAGCAAGTGCGGTACTACTTCTTCTTCTTCTTCTTCTTCTCCTTCTTCTTCTTCTTCTTCTTCTTCTTCTTCTTCTTCTTCTTCTTCTTCTTCTTATTATTATTATTATTATTATTATTATTATTATTATTATTATTATTGCTGTTGTTGTTGTCGTGGTGGTGGTTATTACTATTATCATTATTATCCTCCTCCTCCTCATCATCATCATTATTATTATTATTATCATTATTATTATTATTATTATTATTATTATTATTATTGTCATTATTATTATTATTATTATTATTATTATTATTATTATTATCTATCGTGCTGTGTCGTTGTTCTATGTTGATATTAATATTGTTATTTTTAGTATTACTATTAGTAAGATTTTTTTTTTCTTGTTAACATTATTTTTTTTTTTTCTTTAATACTACTATTACTAACTGCGAAGTAGTATTTAAAGAAAAATATTTGTGGAAGCAGAAATAATAATACTAACCATCTTGAAAATAAATGAATTTTTATGTTCTTGAAAGAAAGAAAATTGCTGTTAGCTAAAGAAAGAGAACTAAATCGAAGAAAAAGAAGGAATAAAATAAAAGAGAAAGAAATTGAATGAGAGGGAAGAATGAGACCGAGGGAGAAAGACGGTAAAGGAGAGAAAGAGATTGAGTGAGAGAGAGAGATAGAGTAATGATTCAGGGAGAGAGAGAGAGACTCAACATATGGAAATAAAAATGCTAAGAGATAGAGAAATAAGGACATTGTGTGTGTATGTGCGTGTGTTTGTGCGCACGCGTGTTTCTGTGTGTGCGTGTGTGTGTGAGTGTGGTTGCAAACGTCTGTGTTTGTGATAGAAAGCGGGTTGGGTGTTGAGAATAAATGATTCCCTAGGGGTGAATATGTGTAAGGGAATAATAGTAAATGAAATGATGATACACACAAGACAGCAAAGAGAATAATGGTTTCAAATGTTGGCACAAGGCCAGCAATTTCGGGGCAAGGGGTAAGTCGATGACATCCAGTGCTCAAAGTCGAGCCCGGCGGAATGTGGACACAGAACGTAAAGACAGACGAAATGTCGCTAAGCATTTTGCCCGGCGTGCTAACGATTCTGCCAATAATAATAATAATAATAATAAAAATAATAATAATAATAGTCGTTTCTATTGAAGGCTCAAGGCCTGAAATTTTGGGTGAGGACATTAATCGATTACATCGACCCCAGTGCTCAATTGGTACTCTTTTTATCGACCCCGAAAGGATGAAAGACAAAGTGAACCTCGGCGGAATTTGAACTTAGAACATGAAGATAGACAAAATACCCCGAAGCATTTTGCGCACCTTGCTAACCATTCAGTCAATAATAATAATGATGATAATGTATTTCAGTTGCGCTATAGATGCAGGTTTTCGCCAAGAACGTTATCAGTACATAGCACGCATGCGTGAAGTACGTTGTGTCATCTCTATACGCTGCTTCTGGCGTTTACAATGTTCTAGGGATAATAAACATGAGAAATACAGGCATGAATGAAAAGAACCAATAATCTAAATAAATTTTCTTTGAAGTGGTTAGAAATCTTCATAGCTTCTAAAAAGTTCCATAAAGAAAAATTAAAATTAGAATTGGTGACTGAACTAAACGAATGGAACAAATCCATTGGTTGAATTATTTTGTAACAGATTTTCAGGAACAGCGACGAAAGGACTTTGAGAAATATTCCATTGACTATTTAATCGAATGACTAAGCAAGATATCGATTAGTTAGTTGCTTAAATGATGATAATGATAATAAAGAAGTGAATTAGAACCAGTGTGTGTGTGTGTCTGCATTTATTATTGGTGTGATGACCCTCTCAAGATACAACAACATTTGTTTCAACACACCATTTCTCATCAAGAAAATTGCAAGTCAAACATAAAAACCAAATCGCCTAAACAGTAATTGCATTACAGCGTTTGAAGAACAACAACTAAGCAGTGCGCTTAGTTAATGCGATTACAATTTTTCGGGCTATTAGCTTCAACTAATTAAGTCTACGTGGTCGCTCGACCGGCTAAAGCTAGAAGATTACTCCCATCTAAAATCACATCTTACAATCGTAATGCAAACATAGAAATCACAGTTGATAATCAAGTTCTGTTGTAGATTACGAAGAAAAGACCAAAGCTATGAAAAGACGGCCACGTTTCATATCAGTTTCATCGTATATTTGTTTATTTTGGACGGATTTGGGGTTATAAAACAAGGTGCACTACCATGCACTACTCGATGAACGCAACTGAAACAGCGTGATATTGAGATCACATCCGCATATCATACTCGGTAAACATACACCGTTAAAAGGATTTCTGTGTTGTACGTTTGTCTGAAAGAAGAATCTCTTCGTAGACATATTGTGTTGCGTTAAGACCGCAATAAATATCGGAGAAGACACTTGCCCAAGGTGCCACGCAGTGGGACTGAACCCAGAACCATGTGGTTGATAAGCAAGCTACTTACCACACAGCCACTGTGTGTGTGTGTGTGTGTGTGTGTGTGTGTGTGTGTGTGTGTGCATGGGTGTGTGTATATTCTTATATATACATATATTTATATTTATATATATATATATTTATAAATATATATATGTATGTATTGCGTTTTTAACAGTATTTATCTATAGAGAGACTTTCTCACAAACATAAACACAACATCATGCATTTCAATGGTGCATATAAATTTATTAGGATACACAGATGCCGATTAACTTCAACATTATGTTTCGATCAGTTTGGTGTCAGAATATCCGTAACCTTTTTTCTGAACATGTACACAGAACCACGTCAAAATGTCTGCGATGAGTATTTTCTGATATAATTACGATTTTCCGGACAATTAATTTTATGTCGAAAGATTAAGAAACTTTTGTTCTAAATGTTTACATCTACATCGCCGAGTGATGCTACTTCTAATGAACGCTCAGTGGTGCCATTATAACGAGCAGCAAGTCTTGGGCATTTTAAGACCTGGTGGAGTTCATACGTCTCCATGTCTGATTCTAGCAGATTTCTTCCAGATAGATAGATAGATAGATAGATAGATAGATAGATAGATAGATAGATAGGTAGATAGATAGATAGACAGACAGACAGACAGACAGACAGATAGATAGAGAGAGAGAGAGAGAGAGAGAGAGAGAGAGAGAGAGAGAGAGAGAGAGAGAGAGAGAACAGACAGACATAAACGACCTTTCCATCGTCGTAAATCACTGCAAAGTGAAAATATTTGCTGATGACACTAAGCTCCAGTAAACCGTCACTGAAGAAGAAGACCGAACTCAACTCCAGTCTGATCTACATTAACAAAATGCAACTAAACGAGAGAAAATCTGAGCTGATGCATTTTGGAAGAAAGACTATATTAAAACAGCCATACTCTCTTCCTTCAAGGGATCCGCTCATGGCATCTAATAATATCAGAGACCTGGGTGTAATTGCTGATAACAATCTCAGTTGGAGTTTCCACGTCAACAATAAGGTCGATATAGGTTGTAGGATGAGCTCCTGGATCTTAAGAACCTTCTGGTCCAGAGAACAAGGTGTCACCATTCCGCTTTTCTCCTCGCACCAGTGACGCACGCAATTCATTTCTGCAGTTGCGTGAACTGGTGCAACGAGAAATAAAATGCCTTGTTCAAAATCACAACACACAGCCCGGTCCTGGAATCGAACTCACTACCCTATGATTGTGCCTTCACTATTGCTATGAATATGATGCCTACAATTAATACCAGAAATTCCTCCGCCAACACAATTTATTCCTCCATCGCCACCACAATCGCCGTCATCACTCTTACCACCAACACAATCTCCATCATAATTTACACATCAACACTGCTGCATAGTTTTGGCCACCGTCTACCGTTCCCACCACTGCCATCACCACCATGGCCACCTCCTCCAAACGCCCCCTCCCCCCACTTCTGTCAGTGTAACTATTGCACATTTTCAATTCTTCGCTCCATTAACTTATTATCTAGACGAGAGGCAGTGTTCAGGTTTAATTTTCTTTGATACGATGATGAAAAATAACGGCATTCTCCAGCGTCGACGTCGTCGACGTCGTCGTCATCATAATGATTGTCATCATCAGGATAAACAACATCATCAGGATAAACAACATCATCATCATCATAAACATTATCGTCATCATTATCATATCATCATCGTCATCATCATCATCATTGCCATCATTAGGATAATTAACATCGTCATCATTGTCATCATCGTCATCATCATCATAATCACTATCATCAACACCATTATCATCATTATCATCTTCATCATTTTAATGATTGTCACCATCAGGATAATCAACATTATCATCATCGTCCTCGTCGTCGTCATTGTCATCCTCATCATAATTACTATTATCGTTCTCACCACCACCCCCACCCCCACCACCACCCCCTCCACTACTGTTACCATCTCCACCTTTCTCAGCATCAACATCATCATTGTCGTATTCGTCACCATTGTCATCGTACACACGCGCGCACACACGTGCATGCAGGCTCGTTCATCACAAACCGGAGGCTAATGAATAGTTTAATTCTCATCATCTGCATGAAGAAAAACAACTTCATCATCATCATCATCAGCATAATCCTCATCAGCATGATTTCTATTATCCTCCTCCCAATCATCATCACCACCATCATTATCATCATCATCATCAAGTTCCTCACCATCATCAACAACACTACTATCATCATCATCTTCCGCAACACTCTCTTTTCATCATCATCATCATCATCGTCATCGTCATCATCATCATCATCATCATCATCATCATCAACACCACCATCGCCAATACTACCATCATCACCATCCTTTTCTCATTGACATCATCAACTACACCGTCATCGTCATCATCATCATCATAATCGTCGTCGTCGTCGTCGTATCCTCATCATCACCACCACCACCATCAGCATCACCACCACTACTACTATCATCACTATCCTCTCCTCCTTGATATCATCATCATCAACATCATCATCATCATCAACATTATCATCACCGTTGTGGTCGTCATCGTCATCAGAATCACCATCATCACTACAGCACTCACAATCACCATCATGAATATTATCGCCATCCTCATCGTCATTATCAGCAGCAAGCAACAGCATCTGCTCCATCGTTATCGTCTGTGCCATCACATTCATGTTTAACGCTACACAGAAACACGCACTCGCACACACACCGTGACACACCCACAAATATAAACACATGCACAGACTAATACAGACCCGTATGTACATTCACAATGCCAAACATGAACTCACTCCAACATACACAAACACACACATACACAGAGTCGTTTACAATACGTAAATATACACACAAGGTTGTTCTCATTAAATTCCACGCAAACACATCATGGTGTCATTTGTTGCTTTAGAAAATCGCCCAGTTATATTTTCACTTCAGACTTACACACTATATATATATACATATACATACACATACAAACACATGTATACACCACACACATACACCATACATATACATGCAGACACATACTTATAAATACGTACATACACATGCAAATGCATACATACACATATTGTACATGCAGGAGCAGTAGAAGCTTTGTGGTAAGAAGCTTGGTTCCCAACCACATGGTTCCGGATTCAGTCCCACTGCGTGGTATCTTGGACAAGTGTCTTCTACTATAGCTTCGGACCGACCAAAACCATATGAGTGAATTTTTTAGTCGGAAACAGAAAGAAGCCCGTCAAATATATATATATATATGCAGTGAGTTTGTATGTGCTTGTGTGCGTATGTTTCTTATGCATTCCAAAACCGAGTTTCAGTTTTTGATGTATCGGATATCAAAATTAAAGTAAACTATAATTTCATTCACTTCTTTGCATTACAAAAATTTAAGACTATCATTTTTCTTTTAGTCACCTTCCTAGCAAATGTCCGAGGATGTAGAACTTCATGGAAAAGTCCGAGGGTAAGGCAACTTAAGGCAACTTCCTAGAAAAGTCAGAGAACGGGGAACTTCCTGGAAAATCATACATACAGACACACACAAACGTATACGTATACATGCATTTACATACAAACACATGCATACATATACATATACTTTCAAACATACATACACCTTACATATACGTACATACACATACATACAAACACATTCCTACATACATATAATAGATATACTTACACAGCCCATACACATATACGCCATACACATACCTACAAACACATGCATGAATACACATAGATATACATACAAACACATGTATACATGGTCAAAAGCTTGTGGCAAAGCCCCATTTTCCGTTTTGGTTATATTAACATTATATGGTATTGTCACATTTAACCAACTGCGTAATTTTAGCTACGACAGAATAATGGTTAATTGTTGTCTTTTCGTAGCTAATCCAATAATAACATAATCACTGCAACCAATTAAATAAATTTGTCGATATAGTGCATACCGATTAATTAGTCGCATTCTCATTTTAATGGTATTTTATTAGATAGAGCGCGAAAAATACAAAACGTGAGTGCACAATGTGTAACCTTAATTATGACTAGAATGAAGCAAATACATGTTACGTATCAATTACGGTTATCCATACAAGACGCAAGCAGAGCGCTGTAATGCTAACGTTACACAAAATCATTTACGTTAGGAATCGGCATCGTCTGCTTTTGCAACATCACCAACAACATGTTGTATGCTACGCAGGTTCTCCCTTCCTGTCGATGTGTATAACATTATGAGTATAGAAACAGGGAACATCATGGCTTCATACTGTGTGAAATGAGAACCCGGTTTCTAATGTTGGCACAATGCCAGCAATTTTGGAAGAGGGGTGAGTCGATTACATCGACCTCGGTGTCCATCTGGTATTTATTTTATCGATCAACTCAGGAACGATGAAAGGCAAAGTCAACCTCGGCGGAATTTGAACTCAGAACGTAAAGACGGACGAATAAATAAGCATTGCATTTGATAAATTAATCTGAATGCTAAGGGATAAATAAACGTACTTGAAACAAGCTTAGATTAAAATCCGGCGTGTATAACATAATGTATATAAAAAAAAGTGGAGCTGTCGTGGTGCTCCGTCGGTTACGACGACGAGGGTTCCAGTTGATCCTATCAACGGAGCAGCCTACTCGTGAAATTAACGTACAAGTTTCTGAGTACTCCACAGATACGTGTACTCTTAACATAGTTCTCGGGGAGATTCAGCGTGACACAGAGTGTGACATGACTGGCTCTTTGAATTACAGGCACAACAGAAACGGGAAGAAAGAGTGAGAGAAAGCTGTGGCGAAAGAGTACGGCAGGGTTCGCTACCACCTTCTGCTGGAGCCTCGTGGAGCTTTTGGTGTTTTTGCTCAATAAATACTCACAGCATCAGGTCAGAGAATCGAAACCGAGATCCTACAACCACTAGTCCGCTGCCCTAACCAATGGGCCATTGCACCTCCACAAATGGAACAGTACTATCAGTTATATGTCTTATTCTCAAATAACGTCGATCAATGAGTGGATAGATGGATTGATGAGAGAATAGATGTATATGAGTGTGTGTATGTAAGTAATGATGGATCTGCGTTCTTTGACGACGACGAGCGTTCAGTCGTTCGAACAACGGAATTACCTGAAATGGTTGCTGTCTGTTGGATCTGTGAGTAGAAATGGTAGACAAATAACCTGTTCAAAGAACCAGATACCATTCTAGTATTGATGGAACTACAACAACGACGATAACAACAACAACAACTACAACAGGTTTTGTAGAAATTAATTCACAAATCAATGCTTCCATTTCTGACCTCTGCTCCTTCAAAAGACCGGTAGGAATAGAATATTGACGGAATAGTTCTTTGTTGTGGTTTGACGATGTCAGCCAGGCATATGATCAAAGATTTTTCCAGCCACGATGACCACGCCATCATATTTTAAAGGCGTAAGTCTATCTAAGACTACATTATCGAATATGTACTTTTTTTTCTTTCATTTTATTTGACTTTTGTTTTGGCTATTTTTTAGCGTTAACGTGTGATTTTTGGAAGATTTTGGTGATATTACCAGCAACCACGTACAAACTTCATTCGTTGGCTCACCAAATATATAGTTTATTTTCAGGCCGGAAATTGTGGTTCTGTAAAATATTATTCGTTATATATTTCTATATTTTTTTATATTTTACAGTTACTGATTTTAGTCATTGGACTATGGTACCGTCTTCAAAGTAATTTCTCTTTATTTATTTATATATTTATATATTTATTTATTTATTGTAGATTATATCGACCCTGGTATTTATTTCAGACGGTGCCATATTTAATCACTGTATATTAGTCTAAACGCTGTTTTTATGGCTTTCTTTTTTTCACGCAGCATTCGCTTTTACACTAGTAAACAAAAACAAAAAAAAAACATAGACATAACCATAATAAGATAAAAAAGAGAACACACAGGCACATACACATATACAGATACATACGTACACTCAGACACGTATATAAACATACATATGTACATGTGAATATACATATATATCTATACATACATACATATACCTATATACTTATACACACCCACCCACACACACACACACACACACACACACACACACATATATATATATATATATATATATATATATATATATATATATATATGCACATATACACCTCATCACAGACACACACACACGCACATACGCAGACACAAAGACACACGCGCGCACACACACACACACACATACATACACACATACACGCCCACACACAAATGTATATATATATATATATATATATATATATATATATACGTATACGTGTGTATGTGTGCACGAATATACGTCGACGCTCACATACAATGTACACACGAACACGCACATACGCACGGACATGCATGCATACACACATGCGAAACACACGTGCATGCATGCACATACATACACAAGTACACACACACACACACACACACACACACACAAACGACCAGTTTCTGCATATCCTATGTCTGCAATATTCCACTCAAAAGCCACAGACCAAAAGACATATTCGTTTCGGCCTTATGCGAGAAACACATTTCGAACAAAGAACTTGAATACCAAGAATTTAAGACAGATTTTTAACATCTCAAATTTTTTATCAATTCACTTCATTTTATCATCTCTTACTTGGTTCAGTCATTGACCTGTGGCCATGCTGAAGCTACGCCTCAAAGAATTTTTAGTCGAAAGAATCGTACCAAATAGTACTGTTTTTTTCTTTTTATATAATTTATAATCTGGTACTCATTCTCCAATTCGCTTTTGCCCACCTGCTAACTGACCAACACCGGTGGAGACAAACGCAGACGCCAAAACTGGACGCACACACACACACACACACACACACACACACACACATACTTTTGTATATGTGTACGTATGTATGTAAGTGCGCCTGCTTTTGTGCGTGCGTGCGTGCAAAATTTCACAGCTTTTTCTCATACAGAAAAAAATTTTTTTTCCACTTTTTCACACATTTGTCTTTCAACATACAATCATCATCACCATCATCATCATCATCATCATCATCATCATCATCATCATCATCATCATCATCATCATCATTATCGCAGCACAGTGATAGATGTGTTCTCTCCCTCTGGTTGAGTCGTTGATATAATAGCACCGCCAGTAGCACTAAGAGCAGTAATAATAATAATAATAATAATAATAATAATAATAATAATAATAATAATAATAATAATGGAAGTGTGAGGAATTACAATGAAAAAGTCTGCGAGAACCGAAAAGCATTTCAAGTACATTTCAAACCATTCATATGGAAAATATATTTTCACTTTCGTGATATACTTCTAAGGACGCCTTCTGTTTTGAAATGCCTTGATGTTTTGGGAGCGATTGGATGCTGGGAAATAATTGGCACCAACCACAACAACCACAACAACCACAACAACCACACCAACCGCAGCAACAGCAGCAGCAGCAGCAGCTGTAACGGCCGTGGCGGCAGAGGCAGCAGCGGCGGCGTTGGTGTAGTAGTAGTAGTAGTAGTAGTAGTAGTAGTAGCAGCAGCAGCAGCAGCAGCAGCAGCGACGGTTGTAGCACAGATGGCGTCCTTAGCAACAGATGCGTCGACAAGGACATCAGCAGCAGCAGCGGTGATGGTAACACAGGTAACGTCCTTAGCTACAGAAGCGGAAACAAGAGAAGCAGCAACGACAACCCTAGCAGCGGCGGAAGTAACATGGGTGGCGTCCTTAGCAACGGAAGCAGTAACTACAGCTTGCAGCAGTGGCGGTAGTAACATGGGTGGCGTCCTTAGCAACGACAACAGTAGCAGGGGCCGCAGTAACACGGGTGACGTCCTTAGCAACTGAAGCAGCAACGACAGCTGCAGCGGTAATGCAGCTGGTGTCCTTAGCCACTGAAGCAATAACTGCAGCAGCGGCGGTGGTGGTGACACAGATGGCGTCCTTAGCAACCGAAGCAGCAATTACAGCAGCAGTAGCAGTAGTAGCAGCAGCGGTGGCAGAGGTGGCGTCCTTAGCAGCTGGAGCAGCATCAGTCACAGCAGCAGGTGTGACGTCCGCAGCAACAGAAGCAACACCTACTGCAGCGATCGCCGCAGTAAAAGTGGCAACAGCAGCGGCACAGCGGCAATATCAGGCGTTGCAGCAGCGGAAATAACAGAGGAAGTCTCACTCAGCAGCAATAGAAGCCGCAACAGCTGCAGCAATGGCGGTAAGAGTAGCACCATCATCAACAGCAACAGCGTTAATAGAGGTAATATCAACAACAGAAGCAGCGGCGGCAGCAAAACTTTGGCGAATACAGCAGCAGCAGTGATTGAATCGGCGTCACTCACAACAGAAGCCGCAGCAACAGCAGCAGTAATAAGAAGAACAACAACAGTACTAACAGCAGCAGCAACGGATGCAGTAACAACAGGCAGTAACAGCACCAACAACAGCACCAGCAACAGCAGTAGTAGTAGTAACAGAGATAACATCTTCGGCATCCGAAGCAGCAACAAACACACCGACAGCAGCAGTAATAGACAGCGTCTGCAGCAACAGGTAAAGCAACAACCGCAGCAGTAATTGTAACAGCAGCAACAGTAGTCCGCGCGGCCGTGGCATCAGCATCAGCATCGACAACAGTAACAGCAGCAGCAACAGCAGCAGCAACAGCAGTAGTTGCAGCAGCACCAGCAATAGCAGCAGCTTTTGCGTAAACCAACGTTTTTTTTATTTTAGTAAACCAAAGTAGAACCGAAGTTAACTGAATCATGATTCCTCCGATTTGACACAAGTCCATGTCTTTGAAGAGAAAGGATTCAGGCCATTCAACCAGAGATCAGAATGCAACGATGGAAACTTGTCTTAGCGACCTGGGAAAGATGAAAGCCGGAATGGAAGGCGACGGGAGATGCACGGAGAAAACATGAAGGCAAAAACATGAAGAGAAGAGAAAGACTGGCAGGCATTGGAGACTGGCGTTCAAACGTCTCAATCGTCACGGCCCCTATCTAACCACTACCGTTGATATCCACATCAAATACAAAACACACACACACACGCACACACACACACACACACACACACACACACACACACATAACTACATACATACATACATACACACATACATACATCCATACACACAAGCATACAAGGATATACATAATGTAAAGGGTGCGTAAGGTATTTGAGGACATTCCTCTTTGGGGTCATTGCTGCATGTTTTGCTAACTGTATAATAATGACCGACCCTCAGAAAATAATAATGACAGACTCCCAGCTTACCCAAGAAATGAAGAGACATACTGTTGTTGTGGTTATAAGGGCTGAGCAGAGCGATTTAGAAATATCTCGATTTTTAAAAGTTACCAGATCTTTCGTCTACAAAGTATGAAAGAAGCTAGAGACTGAAGATGGAAATGTATCACCAGTATCGAAGCATAAAAAACATTCTAAACGCTCTGAAATAATCAGAACACCTGAACCTATCCAGCAAATCAACAGACCATTGATTACAATCTGAGAAAGTGCATGGGGTCAATTGCGAAAGATCTCCATGTGTCAGAAGGAACAGTCAGAAATGTTGTCCACGAAGGCCAGTTGTCTGAAAAAGCAAAAGAAAACTACTACATCAGATCTAAAAGGCTTTTAAACAAACTGAAATATCCAGCAGAAGATTTGATTTGGTTTTCTGAAACGAGAAAAACTTCGACCAAGATCAAAAACTCAACAGAAGAAATGACAGATAGTTATGTGCAGACCCTTCTGAAATTCCAAGTGTTATGCATACAAAATTTCCTGAAACTGTCATGGTTTTATGGGTTGTCAGCAATGAAGGACATGTGATGCCTACTTATTTCTTTCCACAAGGCCTTAGAGTTAACTCTGCCGCCTACATTGAGGTCCTGGAAATAATTGTTAAGCCCTGGATAGACAGTGTATGCAATGGAAGGTCATATGTGTTTCAGTAAGACTCTGTACTATCACACGTGGTTCTAGTAACACAGGAATGGACAGCTGAAAATTTTCATGATCACATAGCCCCTAACATTTGGCCTCCTAATTCCCCAGATTTCAATCCATTTGACTATTACATGTGGAATGTTGTTGAGAGAGAGAGAGAGAGAGAGTGAGAGAGAGAGAGAGAGAGAGCGAGAGGGAGAGAGAGAGAGCGAGAGAGAGAGAGAGAGAGAGAGAGAGAGAGGTCAATGAACACGGCCATAACACCAAAGATTCTTTGAAAGCTGCCATAGTCAAAGTAATGTCTAAAATGAACCAGGACCGTCGTTATTGAATCAGGCAAATCAGAACAATGTCGAACAGATGTTCATGTGCAAGAGGGCAGCATTCATATTTGTGACACGAAATCAAGTCACAAATGTAAAAAAAAGGAGCTTTTCTTCTTTGCAAGTCATACATAACTGAAAATCCCCAAATAAGACAGTTGATGACAAACGCGTTCCATTCGTGGGTACCTCTGTCTGTCTGTCAGTCTGTCTGTCTGTCTGTCTGCCTGCCTGCCTGTCTGTCTGTCTGATGCTTGTCTGTATGCCTGTCTGTCTGTCTGTCTGTTTGTATTCTCGAACAGTTGCCTTGCTAAGCTAATATTGAAAGGTGGTGAACGGTGTTCTTTCAATTCTATAATAATAATAATAATAATAATAATAATAATAATAATAATAATAATAAGAAGAAGAAGAAGAAGAAGAAGAAGAAGAAGAAGAAGAAGAAGAAGAAGAAGAAGAAGAAAAAGAATGGTGATGATGATTTCATTTATTTGCTACAAGGCCCAAGAATGAGGGGAACAATACAGAGACAGACATAAAGTCTGGGGGTTTAGATATAATAATCAAATGGAAAAGAAGGGAGATATGCGCAACATACATAGGTAAAAAAAAATGGCGGGGAGGATGATAGAGATGTGGCCCTCCAGATACAGGAAGGCCTCCAGAGATAATCGAGGAACCCCTACTGTCAGATTTCCCTGAAACCCTTGGAACAAGTGCCCTCTCCAATTCCTTCTCTCCGACTCACAGGTCTACACTTACAGAGGTACCATCTACTCGTGCCATTTTCGCAACTTTCTATAATAATAATGATAATAATAATGATATAGCAGCAACAGCAACAGCAACAGCAGCAGCGGTGGTATCAGCAGCTGCAGCAACAACAGCAGTAGCGGCAGTAGTAGTAGTAGTAGATGTTGGTGAACGCCGTTATTGTTTCCAAAACTATTTTCATATTTCCTTTACAGCCTGGAGTAACTTAGGAAGAACAAAAAGTAATAAAGAAATAAATGAAACGACAAAGAACGAACGAACGAAAGAAAGAAAGAAAGAAAGAAAGAAAGAAAGAAAGAAAGAAAGAGAGAAAGAAAAATGTTTATTCTTCCTTCTGTAAATGAAATCAATTTGTCTGTGAACCTAAAAGCAAAAAAGGTTTTATCTAAAGCTCTGTAATCTATGTAGATCTATCTACAAGACATGAAGGAAGTGTTCTGATCTTCGGTCTAACTTTCAATTGAGAAGTTTTATATTCTGGCGGAAATGCAAAGATCACAAAAATAATTAATAATAATAATAATAATAATGATAATAATAATAATAATAATATGGTAAAGAGAAACCAGAAGGAGAAAAAGAATATTGTATTTTTATTTCTCTTTAACTTATTTCTGAAAGAAAAATATTCCAGGTAGAACGCAACTAGAAACGCAGAAAAACAATATCCTGTTTATACATACGACGATGTACATGAATACATACATACATACATACATATGTACAAGCGTGCACAGGAACACACACACACACACACACACACACACACACACACACACACACACACACACACATACACACACACACACACACAAACACACACAAACATACATAAATATATATGCAGAAAGAAACTTCCAGATATATTCATAAGGATAGAAGGACCCAAACTTACATACACATATCAATATGCATGTGCTATGTATGTATATATGTATATATATATATATATATATATATATATATATATATATATATATATATATATATATATATATATATATATATACAGATGTATACCTATATAGAAATATCCCTATACGTACATATCACATCATATAATCAAAAGACAGACATACACATCATAAACGTTAGATACAGTTACACATGTCTGAGTGTATATAAATATATATATACATATATATATATATATATATATATATATATATATATATATATATATATATATATATATATATATATATATACATATATATATATATATGTACATATATATATCAAGCTATCTGTCTTTTTATCTACCTATCTATCTATATTTATCTATCTACCTACCTACCTATTTATCTATCTATTTATCCATCCATTTATCTAGAAAAAACCGATGGACGGACAGACAGTCAGATAGATAGATAGATAGATAGATAGATAGATAGATAGATAGATAGATAGATAGATAGATAGATAAGGATATATGTAAGTTTGTATATACCTATGTATGTATGTGTGCATGTATATCTGCGTATCTTACACATAGCATCAGAAGACTTCATTCAGAAAAATATTGAATCGATTTCCTCAATAATTTCAATAATTCCTTTTTTTTCTCCCTTTTTCTTTTGTTTTTTTTTTCTTTCTTATATTCCTTCTGCCGTTTTCTTATTGTCTCCTTTGAAATGGAACTTTGGTATATTTAACTACATGTTTTGTTTGAACAGCAGTCTTTTATCTAAATTCTATATCTATCTACTCATACGTCACATGACGGCGTATATATACACATATACTATAGTTTAATCACACACACACACATATATGTATGTGCGTGTATATACATATATAGATACTTATATACATATATATGTTTATCTATGTATATATATATATATATATATATATATATATATATATATATATATATATGTATATATATATATACATATACGTACCTATGTATATGCATATGCGTATATATATATACACACATATACATACATGCATATATATATATACATATACATACATATATATATATAATATATAAATATATAAATACATATATATTCATACATGTATATATATATATATACATATATATATATATATATATATATATATATATATATACACATATGTATTTATGTTATTGCATGAGAATATATGTTCACTAATAGTACAAGCGTTATGTCTTCTATAGATGAAGGTGAAAAATATACAAAGCAAGAAGAATTTGGAGAAGAACTAAACAAGACTGACTAAATATTAAAGAAGCGAAGTTAAGATTGGAATATAGAATTTGCCAATCGTTTATAAATGAACAGTTTTGTGTGTGTGTGTGTGACTTTTAGTCCCTGTGTTCAAACCTGGAGTATTGTGTAAAGAGAGAGCCGATTCCAATTGATTAATTAATTAATTAAATAGTTAACTATTATTATCAAGGAGCCGAGGTAGTAGAATAGTTAATGCGTCATAGAAAATGCTTAGCGCCATTCCGTCCGCCTTTATGTTCAGATTTTCGTCACACTCTGTATCAGGCGGAATCTCCCTGAGAACTACGTTAAGAGCACGTGTGTCTGTAAAGTGCTCAACCACTTTCAGGCTAATTTCACGAGCAGGCTATTTCGTTGATTGGATCAACTGGAGCGCACGTCGTCATAACCGACGGAAAACCAGGCCATAAGTGTGCGTGTGTGTGTATATGTATGCGTGTATGTGCGTATGTATGTGTGTGTGTGTACGAATGTATGTATGCGTGCGGGAGTGTATGTGTATGTATGTGTGTATATATGAGTGCGCGTGAGTGTGTGTGTGTGTATGTATGTGTGTGGATGTGTGTGTATGAATGTATGTGTGTATGTATGTGTGTGTATGTGTGAATGTATGAGTGCGTGTGTATGTATATGTGTATGTATGTGTGTATATATATATTATGTGTGCGTGACTGTGTATGTATGTGTGTGTGTATGTATGTATGTATGTATGTATGCATGTATGAGTGTGTATGTGTGTATGTATGTGTATGCAGGTATGAGTGCGTATGTGTGTGTGTATGTGTGTGTACGTATGTGTGTGTGTATATATGAAGGTTTGAGTGCGTGTGTGTGTAAGTATGTGTGTAAGTATGCATGTTTCTGACGCTGCCCCTTTATGTGTATGCGTAGGTGAATTTGCGTGTGTTACTTTATGTGTGGGTTTGTGAGCGGTGTGCGCACGCGTGTGTGTGTGTGTGTGTGTGTGTGTGTGTATTCATGAAAGTGCCTGATACATCATAATCCAACACTGAAGGCAAAAAATTGGAGTTAAATGTTTGCTGCTAAGAAAATAATCTTTGTTTTGCATTAAATCTATTCAGAAACAACCCGGAAATACAGGCAACGTTTTATCTGACACTTGTATTGAAAACTCCAGCCCGCAGCTCAAACCTTTGTTCACAAATCTCTATTGTTGCAACAGCTTATCGCCAGTGAAATTGTTTAATTAGGTTAGAATACCTTTACAACGTTTCATTCGTTGTCTTTGTATGAAATATATCTGGCATTTGAAGGATCTCCGTCGTGTTCCAAAATCGATTAAATTAATTGCTTCTGTTTTTAACTCTTTCACTCTCTACTGGCAGACAGCAAATTCTCTGTCGTCTAACTACCTGTCGGGCAAACGGATAAATATATGTAAATAATATTTCTTCCTTCGTGGTGTTTCATCCTTCGATGTTCACTGGTTATTCCGACGTTGGCACAATACATTTGCTCAAACAGAACTGCTGGAGTTATTTCATTTTTTTTTTTTCCAGAAAAATGTTTTTAAAATGTTTTTAAAATAGAGGTTTAAAGTTTGATCATTTTCACCCAGTCAGAAAACAGGATTCGGAAGCTGGCATTTTGTGCGTGATTGCACATTTTGTCGTCAACATTTCTTATGTGTTCCGTGAATTTTTATAATAAATAGATCTATTATTTACTGCTAATAATATAATAGTACTCAGTGAAATTTTTTAATACTCACACATTTTCGTGAGTTTTTTCTTTCTTTTTTTTTTTTTTTTTTTGGATCTTTTCTGTTTGGTTGACAGAATTTTCTGTTCGAATTGATTTCATATTCAGCGTAATGATACACTTTTATAGGCTAATTAATGAAGAGAATGTAATTTTCGCTATAAATCAATAAATAGTTATTAGTAATTAAAGTTTGAAAATTTGGGTAATTTTAGTCAATCGTAAGACACATTCATGTTTTTCTCTTTTAAATTAACATAAACATTTATTTACATGAAAGAAAATTACCGGAGACATAACATGTGTTGTTTACAAATATCGACAGTATGTGCTATTTTGTCACGCACAAAATGACAGCATCCAAATCCTGTTTCCTGACGACGTGAAAATGATTAGACTTCAAACTTCTATAACTTTTTAAAAACATTTTTCTAGAAAAAAAAAATGAAATAACTCCAGCAATTCAGTTTGGACAAGTGTATTAGTTAGACAAGTAGTTATAGGACGGATAATTTACTGTCTGCCAGTAGAGATGGAAAGAGTAAGGAATGAAAGGTGCTGACTACGAAGGAAGTAAGGATAAAAGTGGCTCTGCTCTGATTAGCTGTATGCTAATGAGTTCACTACTGGGGTCCGGAACTCTCGTTGGAAAAAGGATTTCGCGTCGGGATAAACTCTACCACGTGACATCCAATCACGGGTGTTGCCGTAGCTAAAGTTAATGAGTATCGTGTCAAGGTAGAAAAATGGCGCCCCAGCAATAACGATCTCTTCCGTACTTTTAGATCCGTCTACATTTTCCATTTTATTTTCATATCACTAAGTATGTAAACTGAGGGAGAATTGTCTCTTATTTCTAGTAACGCTCAAACGACTGCGTAGAAACTAACACATCAACTCCAAGCATGGGTATTGCTAGAATTATAAAGTGTCACTTTAAAATTGAACAATAGCGTCCCATTTGTAAAGGTTCTCTCCGTGTTTACATATCCCTTTTACATCCATTGTATCTTAAAATTATAAAGTGTGTAATCTGAAGGATATTTAGCTGCTAATTCTTGCCAATCGGAAAACCACGTACTATTTCCGTATCTAATTCATCTTAAAGTGTTTCTATTCTATTGGAGCGGAACACCGAAATTTGTAAAAAGCGTATCGATAAATGTCATAGAAAAATTCTGAATTCCAAGAACAAAAAAGCATCAGACATCATATTTCCCTTTTTCGCCATAATATCAGTCGATTCCAATATATCATATTTACTGTGTGTTCTTCAAATATTTATCAAAGAACATGTTTTTTAGTTTCAAGTCTTTCGCTTATCGTTTATTTATCTTGACTTATTATTTTGCTAAGCTATGTATCTCATATGTACGTGTGTGTGAGCAGGAGGTGTATGATCAGAAATACATACATATATATACACCCATTACCCCACACATACACACACACACACACACACACACACACACACACACACACACACACACACGTATATATATATATATATATATATATATATATATATATATCTTAGGATGAATGTGACTATATAGACGTATATGTTTATGTCTCTCTTCACTAACACACATACATGTGTATATTTATATATGTATATAGGTAGGTGTATGCTAATGTCTTATTTTCTTTGTTACATTTTCGCACAAAGCTTTATAAGCATATATATATATATATATACATATATATATAGATATATATATATATATGTGTGTGTGTGTGTGTGTGTGTGTGTGTGTCTACGTACATATATATAGAGAAATAGGGGTGAGAAGGGGGAGAGAGAGTGGGAGACAGAGAGATGTACACATATATGCCTATATATATATATATATATATATATATATATATATATATATATATATATATATATCCATTTACACACACACACACACGTGACGATTATTATTTTCCTTGACATAAATGCTTTTCGTCATCAACACATTCTGTACACCATCATCATCACCACCACCACCTCTACCATCACCACCTCCGTCACCACTAGCACCCTCCCCCCACCACCACCACAACGTTTCCTCGTGATTGTTGGTTTCACTGTTTGTATACTTACTTCGCTTTTACTATTTTTCTTTTCTATATTTCTTCATTTTTCCATGTGTGTGTGTGTGTGTGTGTGTGTTTTATTTTTGTTGTTTGTTAGGGGTGTGTGGGGGGAAGTTGGGTGCGTCTTTGTTTTCCTTCTTCTTCTTTCAATATCTTAATATTGATCTCTGCGTCTTCTATTTGCCAGTTGATTGATTACTTGACAATCCCAAATGGCTGCCAGTCACTACTTTATTTTTACTTACATACGCAAACCCCCACCACACACACACACACACACAATGCACCCTCACGACGACCACCACCACCAACAACAACAACCATCACCAGACAGGCATTACACCACAACGTACCACCTTAAAATAAAGAAAGGCTACACAGTTATCAGTAAGAACATTGAGATGATGATTAGAGAAAGACCAGACACATACGCACGCACGCGCGCATGTGTGTGTGTGTGTGTGTGTGTTTGGGGAGGTGTAGTTCTTCATTCTTGCATTAGACCAGCGATTATTATCTACAGTAAGTCTTTTATTCATTGTGTATCTTCATTGTTCTCACATTTTTCTTCGCTTGTCATTCTTGCCTTCCATAATTCACTTTGATGTTTTTTTTTTCTGTTTTTTATTTTTCTTCTTATGTTGTTGCTTTATTTAATATACTTACAAACACACACACACACACACTAAGACAGAAACACAGACTCCAGCAAGCAATCACGTAGCACAAACACACACACACACACGCTTATATGAATATGAAAATATGTATGTATACATAAGTGTGTGACCAGTCATGTTTGTATACGCATACACACACACATATGTATGTATATATATATATATATATATATATATACATATGTATGTATATACATATGCATATATATATATGTATGTATATATATATATATACATATATATATATATATATATATATATATATATATATATATATATATATATATATATATACATATATATATGTACAAATGTATATGTATATGTATATATATATATATATATATATATATATATATATATATATATATATATATATATATATATATATATATATATATATATATATTATATTATATGAATCTATGTACATGTATGTTTACATTATGTATATATATGTATGTATGTATCTATGAAAACATTCTTTCAGGAACTAATTAGGCCACTGTCAAACCTAGGGACTCCAAGCATTTAGTACCGAGTTAAGATAATTACTGGAAAGTTATTATGGTATACAAGCATATATCTTTCAATATACAGACACACATACAATAAATGCACATATACATAATTTGCTTTTACTATTTATGTGTGATTCTGTTGTTCTAGCTATCATTGTTCTTACAATTTTGCTGCTGTCGTTTGTTTTAGCTCCAGTTAAATTCTAATCGATCGGGGAATCAACCAAACCTATTGCAGATGTGAAAATTTTGTCTATTTGTTATTTTTAAGGTCCAGTATAATCTAATATGGTCGAACGCCCCATTCTACAGCAAGTGAGTGAGCTCAGAGGAAAAGGGACAAAGGAGACCCCAAGAAGTGTTTGAAAAACCAGCTTACCCTGGTAGCGTTATGTACCCCAGGATGAGAGTGAGTCGCAGAACAGTGGTAGATGGAAGACAGACTGCATCGTGACTGCATCGCGAATATATCAAGATTATATCGAGACTCCTGTGAGCAATTCTGAGAGGACCAGAGCAAATGCAGCAGAAAAGAACCCCCCCCCCCCCAATGCACCAGGGCCTGTTGTTCAAAGATCGCTTTCCATAGTCACTTAAAGGCTTACCCTGCTTCTCCATGATCCACGAACGCAAAGAAATTGCCATCATCTCTCATCATTATCATCATCGTCATTCTTAACATGTACACCGTTTGAAGATCACGGTGATGTGATTGTTACTTACAGCAGACCAACCGATCTTGTGCAAGCCTTTTCTTCGGTTCCTTCATACTTTTTATCGTTGTTATATTTGTTGCTCTTGTTATTCTTGTTGTCCTTCTTCCCGTTATTTTAACCATTTTTGTTTCCTTTTACAAACAACGTTAGCGCCATCGTTTTGCTCTACACTTCCTGTATTGATACAAGTTGTTACTCTGCTATTTCTTCCTTCCCATCTTTATCTTAACATCTCAAAAATTGCAACGTTATTTTCCTGTTAAATATTTCAATTGTTAAGCTATTCAAACAATAACTTACAAAGTAAAATTACTTGACATTTTCTCACACTTAACGCCTTTCATTTGTCTACAAGTATTTTCTACAAATTTGTTTCATATATTCTTAATTCATTGTCAACAAGTGTTACACGGTTACGCCCCTTCGTTTCTTTTTAAGTCATTGCAACAACTGTGTATTAACGGCTGACAAAACTACCTTAAATAAACAAAGACAGTTCAAACAAACAAGGAAACAGAAATGAAATTTGATTTCTTTTATTCTGGTTAGTATGGTCGGCTTATAACATTGGCGTTGCATTTGATAAATAAACATTGTAATGTCTCAGCGTTAAACGTGCTGTATACGCACACACACACACATACCGTATTATATATTACATTTCCACGATGTAAATATTTGTATGTGTATATATATGGTTCAAATGTACAGAAAACAAAACACAGAGACAGGCGACGGAACAATAAGGTGTATTAGTTTGACACTTGAGTAAATG